>NC_133659.1:337758824-337984489 GCF_037893015.1 Macrotis lagotis
CACACCATACCACACACACACACACACACCACACACACTTTAATGAACTTTTCTGCAGCTGTGATCTGTCCTAATGGGAGCAGCCTAGAGACAGGCCCCTCTTTTCAGACCTTCCCCCACTGCCCTTTGGTCGACATGGCCTCTTTCCTTTTTGTCTCCTCTCCAAATACTCAATTTTACAATCATCTGAAACTCTGACCTCTAAGAGCCTGATCCAGGAAATCCTCTTCTCTGAGAAAACCTGCCCTTGCCTCTCTCCCTTTGCTGTCTTCCTCCCAGACCTCTTCCCCCCTTTCCCCTCGGCCTCTAGGCCCTCCCACCACCCTGGCTTGTCTTCATTCTCCTTTCCTTGACCATATTGCCCAGGTCAGCTTTGCACCGCCCCATCCCCTTGAGCCCCTTGGCTCTTGCACTCCAGCTGCCCATATCTCGCCAAGCTCTTCTGCAGTCTGCGCATTGACTCAATTGCTCCTGAACACCCTAAAGAGTTATGGGAGACTGGATTGAGATGCATCCCCAAGGGAGGAGAGGAATGCCTCTGTCCATCTCTCCATCAGTCTCTCTGTCTCTCTCTCTGTCTGTCTCTCTGTTTCTGTCTCTGTCTCTCTAGGACAGAAAGATATAATGTAAAGAGCATTAGATTTGAACCCAAAAGACAAGTCAAAGTCTCCTCCTTGCACCTTATATAAGGTAAAATTTTATGGATTGATGGGTGAATTCCTTTTGTGAGCTCCCATCATTTGGATGTAAATTAGTGTCCTTGCTGTTGGTCCTGGTAGGCCTTAAAGAGCATACATTTAGGGATGCATTTTCTCTTTCTGTGCCTCTTTTTTTCTCTCTTTCTCTTCTTTGCCCCCTTCCTCTGTCTCTACTTCTTTCCTTTGCTTGTCTCTGTCTCTGTTATTTCTGTATATCTCTCCCTTCTCTCTGATTCTGTCTCTGTTTCACTCAGTGTCTGTCTCTCCTTTATTCCCTTTTCCAAGAGCCCAGAGGGAGGCAGGCCGGGGCCGGTCTGGGGCTTCTTGCCCCTCCTGGCCTAGGTTGAGCCCCTGTTCAGGGGAGGGAGGGAGTCTGTCTTCAGGACACCGTGGAGCCAGAGGCTGGGCTGGGCCCACAGCACACACTGGGGGCTCTGTGTGGCCTTGGGAGGCCCAGCCAGCCACAGCGGCTGCCCTGCCAGATCCAGATGACTGATGGGCTTTCAGTGTGCCTGGCTCAGCTGGCCCTTAGGGAGCCTGGGTAACCCTCTTCTCCCAGAGTCTCCTGTTCTTCAACCACAGCATCCATGAGCCAAGAACAGACAGACAGACAGACAGACAGACAGGCCCAAAGCGGCCTGGTCCAGAAATGTGGCAGAGGGCCCATGGCCACAGCCCCTCCCGCCCAGACTCTGGAGACCCAGTGTCTGTCCAGCTAAACCCCCCAACTCCTACTGAGTCCTTCACTGGGGATGGATTACCTTTGCTCTCTTGGACTGGGAGCTCTGAGAGGGCAGGACCAGGCCACACCTCTTCTTTCTCCTCCTCCTCTGTCTCCTCTTCCTCACAATGAAGAAAAGAATGAGCATCTGTCTCTGGAGAGAGATGAGACCCTTCCCTAGAAAAGATGGAAACTTTCCTGGGGTCTCCACTTCAGAGGTTCCTAGCCCTAAAGATGCATTCTTCCTGGGGGATCTGCCCCGTAATCCATAAGAAGGGGGAATCCTTTACCTGAGTGACCTCCTTGGTCTTGGTAGAGAAAGGGGAAAAGAGCTATAGATGGACAAAGAGGGAGAGTAACTGGGAAGAGATAGCCAGAGAGAAACCTCCAGGCCCCATGGACACTGGATCCCCAGGAGCAGGCCTGCCCATCCCTCTGAAGCTCTCTGACTCAGAGATAGCAACAGGGAGGCAGGAAAGTTTAGCTTCCAAGAGTGGCCAAGGAGCTGCCGTGGCTAGGGCTTCTGGGAGCCCTGGGTGAGTGAGTGGGCAAGCAGAAGACTCTTGGAACAAACCTCCCAGACAGGACAATCAAATTCAGCTAATATCCATCGAGTCTCTACCAACAGACACATGAAGGCAAAATTAAGGGGACAAACACCAGCCCCTGCTCCTAAGGAGTTTAGATTCCAGAGTTGGGGTGAGAGGGGGGATATAACATGGGAACAGATAAAGAGATGCAGGGTAACCTATGGAACAAGGAAACGTTTGGAAGATCAGGAAAGGTCCTGTGAGAAGTTCACCTTTTAAGGAAGCAGTGACAAACAGAGAGAGAGAGAGAGAGAGAGAGAGACAGAGAGAGACAGAGAGAGAGAGAAGGAGAGAGAGAGAGAGAGAGACAGAGACAGAGAGAGAGAGAGAGAGAGACAGAGACAGAGATGAAGACAGACAGAATGAGAGAGACAGAGAGACAGAAGAAAGAGAGGAGAAAGGAAAGAAGAGAGAGAAAAGAAGAGAAAGAAGAGAGATGAGAGAGGGGAGAGAGAGCATTCCAAGAATGGCAGAAAGAGATGGAACCCCAAATTTGCGGGAAGACTAAGTATGAGACACTATAACCCAGAGAGTGGCATACAGTAGGTCTTAATAAATGAATGTTCTCTTCAACAAATAGGTCAGATTCTGAGGGAGTTTTAAAGCTAGATATATTGGTTTAGAGGTAAAGGAGAGACTGAAAGTTTTTTTAAAATAATATTTTGTTTTTTGCCCAATTAAATGTTAAGACAATTTTTAACATTTTAACATTTAACATTTTTAAAATTTGAGTTCCAAATTTTTCCCTCCGTTCCTAAGACAATAGATATATGCAACCATATAAAATATATTTCCTTATTGGTTGTGTTGTGAAAGAAGAAACAGATTGAAAGAAAAATGCACAAAAAAGGAAAATGAAGGGATGGCTAGGTGGCACAGTGGATAGAGCATGACCCTGGAGTCAGGAGTACCTGAGTTCAAATCCAGCCTCAGACACTTAATAATTACCTAGCTGTGTGGCCTTGGGCAAGCCACTTAACCCCATTGCCTTGCCAAAAACTAAAAAAAAAAAAAAAAAAAAAAAAAAAAAAAAAGGAAAATGAAAATAGTCTGCTTCGATCAGCATTTGGATCCCATCAGTTCTTTCTCTGGAGATGAATAGTATTTTTCATCTTAAGTCCTTCAGAATTGTCTTAGATCATTAAATTATTGAGAAGAGCTAAGACATACCCACTGAATCACCAGTACAATGTTGTTGGGACTGTACAGTGTGCTGGTTCTGCACACTTCACTTTGCATTAGTTCATGTAAGTCTTCCTCCATTTTTCTGAGAGCAACCTGCTCGTCGTTCCTTACCGCACAATAGTATTCCATCACAATCCTATAGTTTGACCATTCCCCAATTGGGTTAACTCCTCAATTTCCAATTCTTCCACCACAAATAAAGATTTTTTGCACACATAGCTCCTCTCTCTCCTCTTTATTTCTTTGGGATGCAGATTAGTGACACTAAAGAGGAGAATGACAGGGTTGGACTGTCCCCAAGACCCAGAAGATGAGTTCATGAACTAATTTCCTGGGATTCAACAGGAGTTGGAGCTAGGCCAGGCACATGAGCTGAGGAAGCAAACCCAGCTTTGGCCCTTCTCTGGATCTAGAAGGGCTGGATTTGCCATGACCCTGAGAATGGCCTCAGCCTTAGCACACATAGCTGTCACTCTAGAGGAAGGGACAGGTTACTTGACCGTTCAGTAACCTTGAGAGGATGGAGGATGAAGTGCCCACCAATGGTCCTATTCTAAGTGCAGAGGATTCCTTCAGGAAGGTGGAGGTCCACTGGAAGGTTGGCTTGACCCTTTATGGGCTTGGCTGAGACTCATCTCTGTTTGGCATTTTGGGAAAATAAAGCCAGTTCTGTGTTCAGTGGCTTGTTGGTCTGAGTGCTTGTGGGGGAGCTGAGGGCTCTTTGCTAGACACAAACTGAATGATGACGTTCCCAGGGGAAGGGTTAGGTGAGGGCATGAGCCAAAGAGAGATGTCTGTGAGAAATCCCTAAGACCAACAAGCCCTGAGCTTCAACTTTGGCCACAGGTTCTACTTATAATAATGGAACCAAAGATTAAGGTCTTTCAGGGTCACACTGGGACTAGCACGGCCAACTCTGCCTTGCTGCCGTTAAGAACCAGCACTCCATTTACAAAGTCTTCTCCTGGGAAAGCTTATTCTGGTCCAACTCTATCTGGGGTAGAAGCATGGGATGCCCTTAGGAGCTGTTTCTGTGGTTATCTCCTGCATCTCGGTGGCCTCTGCCTCCTGTCTGGGCTCTCTGACTCTCCAAGGAATGCTAAGAGAAAGAAGGATCCCTGATCTCAAACTGCAAGAGTTTGGGGGGACACCCCCACTCAGGATTCAAATCCACACAGGTACACACATGGATGCTCCCTGTCCTCACACCCATGCCTGATCCTCATGGGACTGCACATGCCTGGCCATGTATGCATACCAACATACATGTACCCACATACATGTGTTTGTGTGGAGGAACTATATATATATATATATATATATATATATATATGTATAAAATTATGTATCGAGGCTGGCACAGGCAAGACTGACCTCAGAGACTTGGACTGAGAAACCGCAAACCTGGGCCTGAGTGTGTGGAGGTGCTGGGGGTGGGCTTGGAGCCATCCACCCAGAGCAGATGGTCGGCCTATAAAACTTTAATGTCCTTCCATCTGTGCTCACCCTGAGCTGCTGTAATCCCAGACCTAGGGAGGCAGAGGCCAATCCTTCGGAATCTGTCACTGCCACAGACCTGGCTAATTGGGATCAGCCCTGGCTGGGGGGAATTGAGAGGTCGGTTCAGGAAGAAGGGAGGAATAAGCCCTGGGCCTGTCCACCTCCTTGCCTTCCTTGTACACCCCAGGGTCCTAGGGCACAAGGTGGAAAGGTGCCCTTCCCCAGGACCCTCCAGATTTAACATCACTCAGGGTCTTGAGTGCTACTCTCTTACCCTGCCACTTTCCTCTGGCCTGGCCTGACCACCCCGGGCCCCCTTCAGTCCCTGAAACACCTTCCATACTCCTCTCCAATCCTTCCAGAACTGAATTGATCTCCCCTTCTCCTTCTTTCCCCCTTCCTCCCCTTCCTCCTCTTCTTCCTCCTCCTCCTCCTCCTCCTCCTCTTTCTCTTCATCTTCCTCCTCTTCTTCCTCCAGAAAGTTAGCCCGAACTTCTCAACTATGCTGTTCGCTGCCTTCTCTGACTTTCCAGAACCTTGGAGGCGGAGAAGCCCCATGGTCTGAATCCTGGGTTGAACCCTGAGTTTAGCCCTGTCCTGGTCCAGTGTGGTGGGCTCCCTTCCTCCAGACTGGGAGCTCCCTGAGGGCAGACACTTGGACTCCTCTCTGTCTCATCTCTAGCATCTGGATGGTCTCATGCATTTTTTTCTC
The DNA here is from genome assembly GCF_037893015.1 of Macrotis lagotis. NCBI lineage: Eukaryota > Metazoa > Chordata > Mammalia > Peramelemorphia > Peramelidae > Macrotis > Macrotis lagotis. The sequence continues at coordinate 337,764,231 of NC_133659.1, forward strand.
TAGCAGCCCAGCCCAGCCTAGCCATCCTTTCCTGGCCTGTACTTCACTTTCCAACTCAGAGGGCAGAGAGACACTGCCCCAAAGATGCCCAGATATGAGGGTTCTGGGGGGTCTAGTTGACCAGGGTGAAACATCCCTTGTCAGCCTGGCATACAGGGGAGGCTCCGGGTTGGGACAAGGGAGGTTGGACTCTGGAAAGCTATAGAGGGGGCAGACCAGACCACTTTCTCTCTCCATCACCAGACCCCCCCCCCCCCGTAATTATAACATAGAAGGAAGTACAAAAATCAGAGCTGAATGGGCGAGTGTGATTTAGAACCTTTGGAGTCTTGTCTTTTTTACAGCTGGGGGAACTAAGTCCAGAATAGGGGAAGGTACTTCTGGAGTTGACAGTTGACGTCTAGCCCCAGGTCTTTCTACTGAACCCCAGAATGATAGGATGAGTAGAAAAGTTGACCCCAAACTCCCAATGAAACATGTCAATATAGTTGAAATTTAACCTTCGAGACCTGGCTCAAAGGTGACCTTCTCCACAAAGCCTTCCTAGACTACTCTGTTGGCACACCTCTGGGGGTGCCCATTACAATCTCCCTTACATAGCAGTGGCCTGGGTCTCTGATTCTGCTGTTGAACTATGAGAGGCTTCTCCATCTCTACCCCTACCCAGTGCTCTGAATAGGGTTTTATAAACAGTGAGTATTCAAATTTATGCTGAAGCACAGAATGAATGAATGAATGAAGAATGAATGAAGAATGTCATTGCATTACTTCAGGTATTCCCTTATCATTGTTCAAAGTTTGGTGACAATCAGCTTCTTCTCTGGGCTTTTTTAAAGCACCAGTTAGTCAGTCAATAGATTTATAAGAATTGGATGCTGAAGCTTTATTTGAGATAATTAATATTCAGTGATTTGGTCAGGATCCCACCAGCAATAAGTCTTATGGCCAGAAGGATTTTGTTTCCTCTGTGTGACTGGAGGAATGCTGGGGGAAGCAGCCTTAGGGAAGTGTATCAGGAATAGCTTCCTAATGATGACAACCTTCCAAGAGTGACATGGGCTGTCCCAGCTGGTAGTGAGCTCCCCGTCACTGGAGGCCTCCAAGTAGAGCCTAGATGCCACCCGGCTGATGTTCTGGAGAGAACTTTTGCTCAGACTAGCTGCCTCTGAGGCTGAGTTTGCTCCCAACTTGTAACGAGTTAGAGCATGTCTTCTGATTCAGGCCAAGTCCCTTTCCTCTGGCTGTGCTGGCTTCAAGGAATAGAAAGAAGCTCCCACAAGGTTGGGTGGCGTTGTCAGAAGCAGTGCGGAAGGCTGGATGGGACAGCAGAAGATCTGGGTTTGAATCCCTGGCCTGAGTGCATTCTATGTTGGTGACCTTGGCCAAGTCCCTGCCTGTCTGGGTTGCCCCAAGCCCCTTCTTCTCTTGTAGCCCAAAAGAGGAGACTAGATCTTTTCTGAGACCCATTCTGACCCTGAGTGCCATGGTCCTGAGGACGTGCTGCCCAGGAATCCCCCACCACAAAGGGCTTCCCCAGACAGACGTTGCCTGGGGGCCTTGGGAGCTGAAGCAGAACAAACCTCCATGGCCGCCAACCACAGTGGGGTTTGGACTGAGGCTGGGGGAGTGCTTGGCCCTAATCCCGGGAGGCCTCACTCTTTGGGGCCATCCGGGGAGTGAGTCACGGGCGGTGGTGGCGGCCAGCTGGGCTTCCAAGCCCAACATGCACCATGATCTCACCGGCTGAGGAGTGGCCAAAAGGGGAGGCAGCCTGGGGCCAGGAACTGAGCCAGGTCAGCCCAGACCCAGAAATCTGGCGGAGACTCCATCGATGATTGGGAAAGTCCTGGTGTGTTCCCAACTTCATCAAATCAAACTCCTGGGAGGGGGGGTGTGGGGAGTGGAGGCCAGCCCTCTCTCCTGTCTCTATGGCCAACAAAACCCTGGGAAGGATGCAGGGAAGAGGAGAGTCTACCCATTCTGCAGAATGGAAAACTGAGGCCCAGAGAGGAACAGAGACTGTCCCAAAGACACAGAATGAGTCAGCGGCAGAGATCAGGACTTTCTCCCTCTCTACTGGAAGCTCATTTATAGTATAACCTGGCATGGACTCAGATGATCCAAGTTCAAAGCCTGCCTCAAGTCTCCTCTATCTGCCTCAGTTTTCCCAACTGTAAAATGGGGGTGAAACTAATAATGCCTGCTTCCTAGGGATCTGGTGAAGATCAAGTGGGGTAATATTTGTAAGACAATGCCTGGTCCATAAAAAGCAACATCCTCATCCTCATCCTTAATATATGTGAAATCATTCTGAGAGAAGTGAGGAATAACGAATGGCATTCTGGGCAGAGGACGCCGTGCGATGCAAATGCATGAGGATCGAAGGTGGAATATCGGGCCAGGGGAACAAGTCCCAGGAAAACAAAATGAACTTTGGCTCCTTTTTGGTGATCATCTAACTTGGGGGTTAACATGGACCAGGCAGGAATTAGACAGGACTGGCTGAGCAAATCGAGAGGGTGAGAATGATGTCGGAGGGAATGTTTATCTTATTTCCATTGAATTTAATTGTTTTTCTTGGATACCTGTTCTGTGAGCAATGGAAAGAAAATTCATGGAATACTGAGTCAGGAGACCTGGTGTCTACTCTTGGCTCTGGTGGGGAATAACAGAATGACTGAACTCAAAAGGACCAACCCTGCTCTACAGAGGAAGCCCCCACCCCGTCATCTCTAGAAAATGATCAGTCTGCTAATGTGCCTCTAAAAGAGGAGCCATGACCTGAGGATCTAGGTCCTTCTGTGTTCAGAGAAGGGTTAGAAAGGAGTTCCTTGTACTAATTCAATCGATGCTCAGTGGTTCTACTTCTGTCCGTTGGGGCCTCCTTTCAATGATGGAGAATTGAAGAGATCTCTTCTAACTCTGAAAAGAGACTTGAATTTATCTCTCATGGTTCTTGTTAGAGACTTGAAGAGATCTCTTCTAGCTGTGGACAGAGACTGGAAATGATTTCTCCTGGTTCTTGATAGAGACTTGAAGAGCTCTCTCTCTCTCTCTCTCTCTCTCTCTCTCTCTCTCTCTCTCTCTCTCTCTGTCTCTGTCTCTCTCTCTCTGTCTCTCTCTCTGTCTCTCTGTCTCTCTCTCTCTGTCTCTCTCTCTCTCTCTTTCTCTCTCTCTCTCCTGACTTTGACAGAGACTTGAAATGACCTCTCCTAGCTTTGGACAGAGATTGAAGAGATCTGTTTCCCCTTGGTCTTCTCCAGGTCACCCCCCCCCCCATTCCTTCCTATGTCCTGATCGTCGGGGGGACTGTTACTGTCCTACTCAGTTTACACAGTTTGTTGAAGAGTCTCCAACAAATGGGTTGACTGGAAGTTAGTACAGTCCTCCATCTGAGCTATTACAGGGCAAAAAGACAGAGGGACTTTTACCAATTTCCTCCTCTGAGGAACATGGGTAAAGGGGTTGTCCTAGGTAATCCCTAAGGGCATTGTCAACAAAGCCTATGAAATTCCTCCCATACCAAATCTTAGCCATTGGGGACTGCCCAGAGTCAGTCCTCTCTCACTCCCCCACCCCGATGCCAGTACATACTCTTCCAAGAGCAGGAAGGGAGCTTGGAGCAGGGGGAGAAGGCAAGCGTCATTCTGTTAGTGAGGGACACTGCACCTGGAGGGCTACTCCAGGGAAGGGCTTGTGAGCAGGGCTGGATATGTCTGGCCAGCCTGGCCGATTCCATGGATAGCGAAGTCTGTTTAGTTAGTACAAGTCTTGCTCTCAGGAACCATGTCAGCACCAAGGCTAGGGAAATCACCTAAGAAGGTGGCCAGGGCTGAGCCCCACTCCCAGCAGGGGCAGTGTCCAGCTGGGACCTTTAGGGAGGTGGAAGAGCAGTGCCTGCTCCTGGGAGATTGGAGGTGGTGGTGGTGGGGGAACTGTGATTAGATCAACCCTAATCACGTTACTGTTTCAGCTTTAGCTGTTTAGAATAAGGTTCAGCTCCAGATTAACTTCAGGCCACCTCAAGGATGAATTAGACTAAGGACCCCACCCAAGTTTCATTTCTGTGACTCTTCCCAGAATAAACAGACCAATAGGGAGGCCACCAGGGGAGGCCACCAGGGGAGGGAGGGTTGTGTCCCTCCAGCTCAGGTGACAGTGGTTGCACTGGGCACCTTCTCTGGTGCTAAGGGAACAATTTTCTGATACAGGAGAATCTCAATGAGTCAGTCAAGAAATATTGATTAAGCCCTTCCTGTGGGCATCTCAGGCTGCATCTCAGATCAGGTGTGGGATGGGGGAGTGGGCAGCAGAAAATTAAACTGGATGACACAGGGACCAGACCAGAACCCAGTCAGATCTGGCATAGCTGAATTCACTCTCCCTAGTTTTGTGTCAGTTTTCCTTCCCCTTAATAATAATAATTATATAATAAACTGGAAGGAATCCTAGACATCATCTAATCCCCTCACCCTTTTTGCAAGGGGGGAACTAAAGTCCAGAGAAGGGAAGAGTCACAAAGGGGTAGAGCCGGAGTGTGAAATCTAAGTATCCTGACTCCAAAGCCTGTGGCAGCCCACTCTACCACACCTCCCAGAACATCCTCCAGAAGCTCTCCTGGTGGTTCCGGGTCTTCTACGGGGCTCTTGAGCCCTCCTTCATAAGTGGTGCCAAAGAAGGGAGAGAGGCCATCGCCCAGCCACTAGACCTGGGCTTCTTCCTCTTGGCACTTTTAACTATTGGCTCTGCTGCTCCAGTCTTGCCAAGGCTGATCTCTTCCCAATGAAGCCTTAGTTTGTCACTGGAACCCACGATCACTAGCTGAACAGGGGGACTCAGCCATTCTTCTAGTGCAACTGAGTTCACTTGGGCTGACATTTGTTCAGCATTTATTGCTTTTAGAACTCTGTAGGCATTATTATATTTGGAACTCTATGATAGATGCTGCAATGCTTAGATAAAACACCACCCCTGCCCTCCATGAGTTTATAGTCTGATAGAGGTCAGCACTCAACTGCCCTTGGCTCCTAGTGACACTACAGCAAATGCTTGATGGAATAGACAAGTGAAGGCAGATAAGACTTAACTACACAATAGTCCTCAGGGTAAGTGTTTTAGAGAGGAGCAACACTGAGATGGATGAAGCCTGGGGAGAAAGATCCCTAGAGACCTGGGAGACCAGTGGAGGAGTCATGGGGGTCAACAGAAAGAGAGGGAGAACAGGGGAACCCAAGCAAGAGCACAGCGACTGGAAAACAAAAGGGTGAGGAGGAGGGAGGAAATGGAGCAACCTGGAGAAAGGGGCAGATCACGCCACAGCCCAGGGTTCTGAGTCTGACTTTCTATGACAGACAATTTAGTTAGATCACTTCGTCCTTTTTTTTATATGAGGAAACTGAAGCCCAGAAAAGGGAAGGAGCTTGCCAAGGGCACACAGCAATAACTGTTAGAGTCAGGCTTTGAATCCAGGTCTTCTTGACCTTCACCACACCATACTGAGGGAGCTCAGATGAGAAAGGCTCAGTGAAGCTAGAATGTGGGGACCTTGTTACTGTCAAGAATCTGCGGCTAGGTGGTGCAGTGGACAGAGCACTGGCCCTGGAGTCAGGAGGACCTGAGTTCAAATCCAGTCTCAGACACTTAATAATTACCTAGCTGTGTGGCCTTGGGCAAGCCACTTAAGCCCATTGCCTTGCCAAGAAAAAACAAAGAACATGCCTTGGAAGTAGTTAATTTAGAATGTATCACTCAAAATAATTTATTTAAAAAACCCCCAAAGCAGAATGTGTAATAAAACAACTGAGTGCAGTGTTCCTGAGGGACATCAGACAGAGTCAGCAGGAGCCAAAAACAGCAGTTTGGGAGCCTGGAGAGACCTGACTTCAAGGCCTGAGTCTAGTACTTCAAAAAGGCATGTGACCTTGGATGAGTAGCTTCACCCCGCCACTTAGGGGTATTAGCTGCAGAATGGGAACAATAATGACGCAGGATATCTGAACCTCAAATAAAATAATGTGTGTTTACACTTTTGAAAACTTCAAAGGGCTACAAATATGCCAAAAATTATTATTGCAATTGTTATCATTAATAATATTTTTAATCAAAGTTGGAGACAGAACTCCATGGGAAGACACAGGCAACAGCTGTTTTGGACTCACAGGAACCACTGAACCTGAGGTCACCCACCTTGCCCCTGGGCAATTTTCTTGGTGAGCATCAGTTCCCCCTCCCTCCTTCCTCCTTCCTCATTCCCAGAGCTGCTTCACTTTTGGACAGATGTGGTTAGTGACCCTATTGGTTACTCTCCCCAGGGAAGAAAAACATGCTATACCTTCATACCCCATGTGGGGACCCTTCTGAGAATCATAGAAATCTTAAGCATAAAGAAGGGAGCCTCAGACACCTCAAGACCCCCCCATGACTGTATTAACTTGCTGAATCAGTGACTTTTCCCAATTTCCAGCCCAGAATGCCTGTCCTCAGAGTCAGTGTTTTCACAAAGCCCCCTTCTGTCTGGGTTGAGTCAACATCAGGATGATCCTATATCCCAGTGTCCTCTGACATTAGGTAGAGTGTGGTACTTTTCTCACTATTATTTCATTAACTGTTTCATTTATGACTGAGTTCATCAACAGACTTGATTGGTTTGCTTCAGTCTGATAAAATTTTCCTATCTAGCGTTAGTGGAGGATATCCCTGCTAGGAAGACAGAGCAACCTATGGACTTACTTTGTCCTATTAATCTTTTTTTTTTTACGTTTTTGCAAGGCAATAGGGTTAAGTGACTTGCCCAAGGTCACACAACTAGGTCATTAAGTGTCTGAGGCCGTGTTTGAACTCAGATACTCCTGACTCCAGGCCTGGTGCTTTATCCACTGCACCACCTAACCACCCCCATTAATCTATTTAAGAACCAGAGATGTCTGCCTTGACAGAAACAAAAACCTGGGAGTTTTAATCTACGGATCAATAAACATTTATCCAGCCCCTCCTAAAGTTCCCAGTTCAACTGCAAGGTCAACACAACGGGCTGATAGGAAAGACAAAAAAAGTTATCATGGGTCACATTAAAAGTGTACCTTATGGGGTGGCCAGGTGGCGCAATGGATAGAGCACCAGCCCTGGAGCCAGGAGGACCTGAGTTCAAATCCAACCTCCAACACTTAATATTACCTAGCTGTGTGGCCTTGAGCAAGCCACTTAACCTCATTGCCTAGCAAAAACCTAAAAAAAAAAGTGTATCTTGGTATCACCACAGAGATCAGGATTCCAGAGATGAGTCCCTGTTTGTGAAGAGATCCTAATGTCCCCCTTGGCCCCTGCCAGGAGGAATTTTGCCCTGGCCTTAGGACTGGTGGAAGGTAAGACTGATAGGTTTACTCTGTCCTATTCTTTTTATTTGTGGGAAGAAGGAAGAAAATAATAAGAAAGTGGTGGAAGGGAAAATAAAGGGGGGCACCATGAATGGGGAAGGACTATAGCCATAAGGTCACCATCACTGGATAGAATCAAGATGGTGGGGGAAGATAATGTGTTGGTTAAATCCACTTTAGTTGCAGACTGAAGATGGTGAATCTTCAGTTCCTTCTCCCTTTCCTCTCCTCTTTTGAGAGGATGTGAACCTATCACCTTGGGGATGAGCCACAGAGGACAAGACTTGATTTTGCTTCTTGAAACAAATCTTTATGTTTAAAGGTTAACTCTGGACTTTTTTGCTAGTGGCACCATGGGTCACCCACAGCTTTCCTGGAGTTGCCCTTGTAAATTCGGCCAGGGGTCTTGGTCGTGCCGCGGCTGTTCGAACGGGCATGGCCTGATCCTCAAGTATGGCCTGAACATGTGCTGCCAGAGCTCCCGGCAGCATGTGAAAGAGATCGGCTTCATCAAGTTGGAATAAAGTATATTTACGGACCTCATTTCATTAATTACTCTGCCCATCAGTGACCACCATTGGATTTCAGTCTGCACTATTTCATCTACCCACCTGAAGATCGATTCTGTTGTGCGTGCTATGCTAATTTGTATATATAATTTAAAAAGGTCATCTCAGTTATGACTAAAATATGGGAATATAAAAAATAAGATATTAATCATAAAAAGGTTAACTTTGTGTCTTATGTTAACAACTGTGATGAAAAAAATGGAACTGGTGTCCCAAAGCCAATTGGAATGGGATTCTCTCCTTTTGAAAGAGATCAATGCGTGGGGCAGCTAGGTGGTGCAGTGGATAAAGCACCTGGAGTACCTGGGCTGTGTGGCCTTGGGCAAGCCACTTAACCCCGTTTGCCTTGAAAAAAAAACCCCCAAAAAAAGAAAGAGATCAATGCCCTGGACTTGAGTGAGGGGAAGATGGAGCCATCAAGTTTAGTAGAGAAGAGTAAAGAAAGCTCTTAGAGCTAGGAAGTCTTGCCAAATCCAACCTCTCCCACGGTAGACCTAGGGCCTTGATTTCCACTAATGGGGAGAGAATCCCACACAGATGGACTTTGGGGTTCAGATTACAACTACTTGTATTGCTATTATTTGAATGCGGCATAGAAAGGTGATTAGGCAAGACCTGAAAGAGGAGAGAAAGAGAGAGAATAAGAGACAGAGACAGACAGAGAGAGTTGCTATTTTTGCTAGAGTACATAATACAATCTTGGGTTGGGGGACTTGGAATTAAGAGAAAATTCTAGAACTTTCTAGGATAGAGAGAATATTTTGCCAGGATTTCTCCAGGAAAATGAGGGCTCCACTGTGGCTAGAAAATCAGCTGGGTTGGCAGCAATGTAGGTCTGCACCACTTTGAAGACCTCGTTTGAAATAAAAGCAGGTCCTGAAAAGGAAGAGAGCCTGGGAGAGTGAGTGGAAAGTCATTTCCAGAAGGAGCTAATCTATCCCAAAGATGGGCTCCAGGAAGAGTGCCTTCTAGCCATACCTGTCAATGAAAGAAATTTATTCTGCTTGACCTCAAATAGTAGAATTAGAAGCAAGAAGAGAAAGTTCCCAAGAGCAAGGTTTTGGGTTTTTTTTTTATTTTTAACACTCAAGAGGCAAATCAAGTCAAATCCACAAGCATTTATGAATTTAGGAAGGCACCAGGGGCTCTACCAAGCACTGACTCTACAAATAAAGGCAAAAATAATCCCTGCTCTCTAGAGGAGCTCATAGTCTAACTGGAGAGCAGACACTTGGGGTTAGAGTCCCCCGAGCAGAAGATGCCACCCAGAGGGAGGGAGGGAAGGCAGTCTGGTTGAGCAGACCCCAGGTGAGTCTTAAAGGGTCTTCTTGTCCAGGTGCAGATTGAACTGGATGTCCTTTGGCCTCATCCCCAGCTCAGAGGTGCAGGGACACTTTTGTTTGGGGTGTGGTTACAGTCAACCAGAGGTTTGAGATGCTTCATCTAATCCATATGCCACCCCCCCAATACAGGCTTCCCTTCTGCAGCATCCCTGGAGGAGAGGTCATCTGGTGGGTGCTTCCACACCTCCTGAGATAGGGAGCTTCCTCCCTCTGTGGAAGCCCATGCCATTTTCAGTCATCCCCTTCAGCCCAGATAAGTCCAGGGGGACTCTATAGTATGTAGAATGAGTCTGGTGGGGGTTGGGTCTAGATGTGCACAGAATCTGGGGGGCTGACAATGCACAAAATCTATAATCTCTGGAATGGGGGACTGCTAGCACACAGAATCTGGGGGGGGGGTGACAGCATGCAGAATCTGGGGTAAGGGGCACTGACAGCACATAGGACAGAGGATGAAGGTAGGCCAGTGACCATTTGTGTGTCTACTGGGAGAGAGGAAAGAGGCCCGGGTTTTCCATCAGCCATGATTTGCCCACTCCCAGTGGGTTCAAAAACAATGCTGGCCTGCCTTGGTTCCAGGAGAAGGATGAAAACAAGCTGGTCCCGGGAGGCCGATCAGCGGAAGTTTGCTCTGCCTGGCTCTCATTCTTGGGGACTTACTCATCGCCACCCCCTCTGCCTGGGCTGTTTGCTATCAGAGAAACCCTGACCTGGTCATTATTTTTCTGCTTTATGAGCCTCTGTTCCGGGAAATGGGAAGTTTTTACTGACACTGACAAACAAGACTCGGGAAGGAGGTGAAAGTTGGCTTCTAAACTTAGGCTGGCCCCTCTGGAGCCCCCATCCCTCCCCCTCTGACTGCAGGAAAAGGGAGCCAGGAGCCTGGGTGCCCATATGAACACTGGCTCCAGGTAGGACTGAGAGCCCAGAGGAGGAGTTTCAGGATGTGTCCCATCTCTCAATGTTTCTCTTCTGCTCAAGAACCCCAGATGGCTCCCCCTGGTCCCCAGGAGCAGGAGCATGCCTACTTCACCAGCTTCAGGCTAGGCTGCCCTCCCTTTCTTGCCAGGCTGGTCTCTATATGCACAAGCCCGTGTCTGTCTTGGAGTCAGGAGAGCTTAGGTTTAGAGCCTTAGGATTGATCTCCTGACCTAACATAGCCATTTGTCCCATTTTTCAGATGAAGAAACTGAGGCCAGAAAGTATGTGCATAAGGGTTACCCAAGTAGAAACAATTGGGAGTCATTTTCAAACAGGTCTTTTGACTTCAAATCTTGTGTGCTTTTTCCATTTGATAAAACCACCCTGCCATGTTTCCCTAGATTGAGAGTTCTCTGAGGAAAAGCTCCATCTCCATCTCCATCCTAACTGGAGTTTAACCTGGGTTGTATTCTGCAGGTGCTCACTAAGTGCATGACAAGTGGATTCTCTGGAGCTAGAAAAAAGAAGCTCTCAAAGAGCAGATAGATGGAGGGATGGATGGAGGGAGGGAGGGAGGGATGGAGGGAGGGAGGGAGGGATAGATGAACAAATGAATGAGAGACCTGAGAGGAACATGGATGTGTGTGTATTTGCCTTGGGTCCTCTTCCCAAAATCAAGGTTCTCTTCAGGTCTCAAGGCCCTACCTCTAGTCTCAAGGACCTGGATCAGGACTCCTGATGGACAGAGGGTGAAAACACTTCACTGTCCTGCTCAGTGGGTATTAAGATGAGGAGGGCTTGAAGCCTGTCCATCCCATAGCCAGAGCTGCTGTAGCCTGGAATTTCCCTTGTCTGGGCAGAGGCCATGGAGATGTTAGAGTTCACCAGCCCGACTCCTGAGATTTCTGGAACATGAGACATGGTCTTTGTAAGCTTCTTTTTTTAAAAAAAAATCAAGAGAAGAAAGGCAGCTTGTATTTCTTAGCCATGCCCAGAGCTGACCAAACCTGTTTCTTCCTCTGCTCAGGTGGGCTCACTTTTGGTGCCAGGCCCAAGCTGGGAGAACAGAGTTGGCAGGGTGCTGGATGCTTGGGACAATTGGTTCCTGAGCCACTCGAAGACCTCTCACCCACCTTCTGCTGCCCATAACCCAGACTTAGGTGCATGGAGCTGGGGCCCTACAGAGGAGGAGAAGCAGAAGTATTTTGTAGCTTGGGTTCCTTCCTCTATTGTCCTTCCCCTGGGTTATCTTTCAATAGGGCATCAATGCTTCGTGATCCAGTGATTTCATTCCACCCTCAGTGCCAGTGTCAGACTACAGACTTGGGTTCTCAGTGACATCTGAACTCTCAGTTGACTGCCCCCACACTGACTGCCCTGTGGATACCATGCTCCACAGCCCACACCCAGGCCTGCCCTGGCCCACAACCCAGTTCTATGTTCCCTTCCCATGTTGCCCATCTCCAGCCAATGGAATACTTCCTGTCTTCTCATATACACCCCACAGTCACCCATGTCTAGTATGCCCTCCTCCTTCAGCCCATCCACCTAGCCCAGCATGGGCACCAGGCCCCAAAACCCAGCTCCAACAACTTCTCCTTCATGCATTTCATAATCCAAAGCAGAAGAGTTTATCGTGTCCTGTCACACCAAACCCTCCCTGTCCAGTCCCATTCAGTCACGTATCCCATCAAGCCTTGTACAGATGGGGCAGTGTGGTATAATGGGGAGCTCACCAGGCTTGGAGTCAGGAAGAATCTGCCTCAAACACCCACTGGCTTCATGAGCCTGAGCAAACCTCCGAGCCTCAGTTCTGAGGTCACCGAATCTGAGGACTTTGTTTTCAGAGGACGAAACTGAGTCCCTGGGCAGTTAGGGGCTTTGTGAAGTCCAAGAGGCCAGATTTGAACTGAAGTCCTTCCATCCCTGTCTCCTCCTGCTTGCCCACACAGGGAGACCATCCTGAGAATTGACAGCACTGATTTGTGGGTTATGCCCCATTGCGGGGCTTCTGCTTTAATGGGGGCTTATCACACATTGCTATCATCATTCAAATAATAATTCCATACTGAAGACCACAGTTTAGTTGCCCAGTCAATTAGCATTTCACTGTGCCAAATTCTGGGGATCCAACAAAAGGTCAAAGATAGTCCCTGCTCCTGGTCCATGGGTTCAATGTGGCCGGAAGTATAGCCAGATGGGGCAGGGCCTGAAGGCCCCCTCCCCACAAAAGTAGCCTGGTGTGCTTCTGTCTTATTGCAGGGAAGGGAATGTTTTACCTCCAACAAAGAAAAAATGGGGTAACCTTAAGCCATTAACTGTGGGAGCCCAGGTGGAGCCCTTGGTTGTGCTCAGATGCCCGAGGAACTGTTCTTGGTGCTGAAAGTAACTAAAACAGAGGCAGTTCCTGCCCTCAAGGAGACTATAATCTGATCCAAGGCAATACACATTTATTAAGCACCCTCTGTGTACACTAGTGATACACTTAAGAAGGAGACCCTACCCTCAAGATGCTTACAATCTAAGGAAGATCACTCACCAAAGGATAATAATCCTATTATTATAATCGACTCTTAAAACTGCAAAGCAGACCAATTACCAATCTCCAATAAAGGGATCAAAGATATTTAAATCACTTGTTTGGTAACACTCACTGCTCCAAGTTCTTTTAAATCTCCAAGCTCTCTCAGCAAAGCCTGGTTTGCCCTGGAGATAGTCTCTGAGACCCTCTAGAGACATGAAGTGTCTATTAATTGCTTTTCCTCCCTGCTAGCCAGGACCCAACCTTCCCACTTATCTGCCTACCTGGGGGTGATTTGGTTTTTTATCTGTTTAGTCATTTCAGTCATGTCTAGCTCTCCCACCCCACCCCACCCCATTTGGGGGTTTCCATTTTGAAATTTTCTATTTCCATTGGAGTTGTGTGTCATTTCCTTCTCTGGCTCATTTTACAGATAAAGAAACTGAGTCACACAGGATAAAATGACTTGTCCAGGGTCACACAGTTAGTAAGTGCTCTAGCCACTAAGCCACCTAGCTGCCCTAGGGATTCCTTGTCTCTTTTGCTAAGGGACACTATTTTGTATAGTATGACTGTGAGAAAAAGAGACTGTGACCATCTCATTCTATGAAAACTCCTTAAGTCTTGTTCTTCTGAAATCTGGAGAGGGTATCTCTGCCACCTGATGGTTGGCCCACCCTTGAACTGGTCAGACCCCAGTAAGTGGATACTCATTTGCACTGGATTGGTGACGCTGTGGATTCACCCCATATCAGCAGTCTTCACTCTCAAGGACAAGTTTCCTCAAGTCTATGATGGAAAGGTAAGAAACTGATAGAATTCTAGAATTCCAGAGTGGAAAAATGATCTCATAAATCATCTAGTTCACCCCTACCTTGAATCCTTTCTCCGAATCCCTGAAAACAATTCCCAGGCCCTTCTGGAGTGACCCTTCCGTGACGAGAAGCCCATTGCCTTCAAGAAGGAAGCTGGAACGCCTTCACTGGCCATCTTTGTCCCTTTCCCCTTCTATTCTTCCTTGTTCTGCCTTCTCTGCTGCTTCCAGTTAGAGGCACCCCAAATCTCCCAGAGTTCTCTAATGGAGTTATCATGGGCAGCTAGGTGTCTCAGTGGATAGACAACCGACCTTGGAGTCGGGAGGGTGGGAGTTTGAAGTCAGCCTCGGACACTTGACACTTCCTAGCTGTGTGACTTTGGGCAAGTCACTTAACTCTGACTGCCTCGTACCCAGGGTCAGCTCCAGTCATCCTGATTCGTATCTGGCTCCTGGACCCAGATGGCTCTGGAGGAGAAAGTGAGGCTGATGTCTGAGCACAGCCCCCCACCCCCCAAAGCCAACTCATGTCTTGTCATGGCATCGCCTCCCTGATGTCATGGTCTTCTTCAAGAAGGAAGGACAAACGTTATTCTAATGGAGTTGTCAGGGGATGATGCGGGTAGGAGTTCTCGTTCCTCTTCCAGATGAGGGAAGGTCCTGCATCTCTGTTTGAGAAACATGTGTTGAATGCATGAATGAGATCCCTTCCAACTAAGGGTCTGAACGCGTGAGTCTGTCCTGGGCTTGTCCCCACAGCTGCCTGGCCCTGCTCCAGCCCAGGTGACAGCTGACTGGGCCGTTCCTCCTGGCCGGGCCACCTGCCCTGCCCTGCCCTGCCCTGCCCGATGCTCACCCAGAACCTCTCACTGGTCCCAGGGTTCCCCCAGCCAAGGCTCTCTCTGAGGGAAGTCCAGGAAGGGTTGGGTGGGGCCAGGCCAAAAGAGGGGAGGGTGTTGTTTTCAGATTCTCCAAAGGGTCACTGCCTGGGCCAGATGCCAGCACCTGCAACTTTCGTGGGTCACCCTGGGGTTATCTGCTCCAGAAAGTCTGGTCTTGGGCAAGTCGCCCGGTCAGGGCAGACTGAGCTGCATTCCTGAGCTGCTGCGGAGCAAGGCTGGGGCTCTGAGGCTGTGAATCAGCCTCCTCCTCCCAGACCTCTTGGTCTCCTTTCAGCCTGGCCCTCCTGCCTCGGCTTCTTGGGGCCTTGTGAGAAGCAGGACAGGGCCAGCACATACAGGACGACTGATCCTGATTCCCATCCCGGAGGCTGGATAGGGGGAGACCGTTTCCTAGAGATGCACAGGAGAAATCTTTGCTGATCCTGTCAGATCTCGCTTCAATTAACCATCAGTCTATGTAAGAGCAAGCTCAAATGGGAGCCGAGCGGTGCAGGGACTAATTGTTCCCATTTCATGGATGAGGAAATTGAGGCTCTCATTGGAGGCTAGCTCCAATTCCAGCCAGGTCTGCAGACTCCCAAGTCTCCCACTCCGGGGTTCTGTTCTGTCCAGTCCAGTCTGACTCTCCATGACCCTGTTTGGGGTTTCCTTGGCACAGATGGTTGAGCATCTGTCCATTTCCTTATCCAGTTCATTTGACAGATGAGGAAACTGAGGCAATCAGCCTGAAATGACTTGCCCAGGGTCACACAGTGCCTGAGGTCAAATTTGAACTCAGGTGCTCCTGACTCCAGGACCAGTGTCCTAGCCACAGGACTACCAGCTGCCCTTAGGTTTTTGTAGTCATAATTGCTGGATGCCTTCCCTACTCCCAGTCTGGGAGGGGGGACAGGGGAGGGGAGGTGCGAGGCAACACAGTCTCTGTTTTCTCCCTCCAGGTCTGATTTGGTCTGAGCCCTGCCCCCAGCCCCCAGTCACCAAGGTCCTGTGTCCTGGGTCCTTGGACCCCGGCAGAACTGAGCCTGCTCCTCCTCCACCCCCACTGACCAATGATTGGGGGTCTGGCTTTCCCTTCCTGGGGGGTGGGAGCAGTTTAGGCCCCTCTTCTCTGCCCGGCTTTGGTTCATAGGAGGGGAGGGGGGAGGCAGAGGCAGCCATCCAGGGTGGAACTCCATGTGCCCAGGGGAGGGGTGGGGGCTGACAGGGAGAGGGTGGGGGGCTTCAGCCTCCCTGCTCCTCCCCCAGTGGCCTGCTTTGTCCTCCTCTGTCCTTAAGCCTGTTTGATCTGAAACATCTGTTCCCCCTCGAAGCTCCTGCCCCAGGCCCAGGAAACATCAAAGTCCCTGCTCCTTCCTTCTAATGAGCTTGGGCAGCCACCTGCACCAGGGGAAACCCACTCTGCCATGTCTACTCACACACACACACACACACATCCAGAGCCACAGGGAGGAAAGTTGTGGCACAGACAGACAAGCCCGGAGGGATTGCAAGGATGGGCAGGCTCTGTGTAGATGAGGGAAATCAAGGGCATGACCGGGGCCTAGGTCTGAAGTCAGAGGATGTGGAATCCAGGGTCAGCTCTGGCGTGAATTTACTAGGCTAACCCTTCTCTCTCTGGACCTCAGTTTCTCAACCTGTAAAATTGGGTCCCTGGGTCTGCCCAATTCAATTCAACAGTAATCATGTATAAGGCCCATTGTAGGAGTTAGGGATTCAAAGATTCCCACATCTTACTGACTCCAGTCTTTAAATGGAAAGAAGCCCAGACTGGGCCATGGGGGACTCAGGAGGCCCTGATCCTTCAGGCTGGTATGTTCCAGGTCTCTTGTCCTTGCTGATGTCTATCTACAAAATAAGGCCCATACTCTTGTTCTTGTCTCCCATCTGACTATCTTGAGACTGCTCCCGGAAGATGGGAAGTCACACTGGAAATAATAGGTCTGCTCACATTCCAGAGAGGGTTGTCATTTTTAGGTTGGAAGACTTCAGGGTTTGGTGCTGGCCCCAATACCACACTAAAGTCAAGGTTTTTGTTGTTGTGGTGGTGGCTGACAGTGATACATCATAAAGCAGGAATGTAGGCCTGGAGGGTGGAGGCTGAGGGCTTGGATCTCCCACTTCACTGGGGGTTGTTCTCTACATCATTTACATGTCAATCAGGGAGGATATTGAGAATATTGAGAACATAGTCAGCAATCCCACCATGTTCCAGAATCCCCTATTAGGGTCTCCAGTGTTTAGAATATCATAGAGTAAATGTTTGATGATTGATTAATCGTTTGGAGGGGGGGGGGCAAGGAAGCCCCATGGGAGTGAAGTGGGAATTATCAAAATTCTCCAAGCTCAAGTCATATATGCATCTGGACCATGCCTGGACTTTGAATCAGCACCAAATGTAGGTAGTTAAAAAAATAGACAACCTTAGCCAGAAGGCCTTTGCCATTATGTGAAACGAGATGTGGCTATACCCCTTGGTACAGGGCCTGCACATAAATACATGTTTATACCTCTCCCCCCTCCTCTTTAGTTGGGTTCAGATTCACAGCTCATATGGGTCAAAGAGCTATGAACTTGTCGTAGTCAGGGAGAGGCCTTCTAGTCAGCACACCTTAGCAAATGGGGGGCAGGGAATGGAGTAGAGAGCCTGGGAAGTTCAAGTCATCAGGGAGAAGCTTGGCATCTATGAGGCTGATGGATGGCAGAGATGGAATGGCCAGCATAGCGTGGGACATCCTGCCGAAACAAAGGGCCGAGCGGACTGCCAAGATGCAATGCCCCACAGAGGACAGAAAACAGAGAGACTCGAGGGGGAAAACTCCCTGGATTTGGATTCAGAGGTCTAAATCTCAGCTCTGCCATTTACAATGTTCTATGTGACTTTGGGCAGGTGATTTAATCATCTCACATGGCCTCAGTTTCCCCTCTATCCAATGAGAGTGTGAGGAAGGAATTTCCCATCATAGCCTGGAGCCCTGAGCAGATATGGGGTTAAGCAATGATCTCAAACTTCTGGCACCTTGCTTAGATCCTGGGAAGCAAATGAGATAATCATAGAGATAAGAGCCTGGCTGACCTTCAAGCCTCTGGGTCCCTGAGAGCAATGTTGCCTGGTCTTCTGCTCTACACCTTCCCCAGGTACTGCCATGGTCAACAAAGGCCTGGCAGCCAGGCTTGGCACGGGAGCCCCACAGTTGACCACTGACTGGTTGTGCTGACTCCTCCATCATCAGAGCCTTTCCCTGCCTCCATGCCCCTCCCAGTCACTCCCACCCTTCCCCCTCCTGCCCTGGTGGTCCTTTGCCAGGAATTCTGTAAACACACACACACACACACACACGGACACTGGTGCCATTTGGCCAGACATGGAGAATTGAAGCCTGATCTCTCTGCCCTTGGAAGGCTCTCTCCAGGAGCCTGCCTTGTTGCCCAGCCCTGTCCTGATCCAAGGAGTGGCCCTTGCCTCCAGAACCAGGCCCAGACCCATGCAGGAATGAGCAAGAGGCCATCTGGACAAGGATCAAGTGACTGCTCCCTGGAGATAAAATCTGAGGAAAAGAGAAGTCAGAATGTCAGAGTTTGGACCTGACCAGATGGCCAAAGGGGAATCATTGCAGGTAGCTGAGCAGGGTAGAGATGTGGTGGAAACATCCAGGTCAGCCTAAGATGTAGACCCTCAGTAGACCCTGGAGGCCAGTTCATCTATTTCTTTTACTTCTTTTCTTTTCTTTTTTGTTTTTGTTTTTTAGCAAGGCAATGGGGTTAAAGTGACTTGCCCAAGGTCACGTAGCTAGGTCATTACTAAGTGTCTGAGGTCAGATTTGAACTCAGGTCCTCCTGACTCAAGGGCTGGTATTCCATCCACTGCACCACCTAGCCGCCCCGAGGCCATTTCATCTAACTCTCTGGATGATTTGGGTCATGGCACTGAATCCCTGACCACCTGGTCCTTCCTGACTGCTGGGCATTGCTTTTTCCAGTCCAGGAGGGGAGTGGATGGGGAAGGGAGGCAGGCAAAGATGAGAGGACAGGAATTATTGCTCACTGAGTCTTGGAGCCTGGCCTGGCTTCTTCTAAACACGATCAAGGCGCTGATAATAAGTGACCCTCATAAAACAACCAAAGGTCCCCCCCCCCAACCAGAACAGGCAGCCCCTCTGCTGTGTCACCTAGAAATGGGTAACCAGTGAGTCTGAGTCCTTCCAAGGATGGGGAACTCAATCCCTCCTGAGTGGTCATTCCACTTTTGGACACCTCTCAAATTAGCATGCTTTTCCCGCAATCTCCAGTCTAGCTCCTGGTTCTGCTCATTGAGACCAAGCAGACAACCCTCATCTCTCCTCACATGATTAAACCCCTTCAATAATTTCTGACAGTAAGCCTGCCAATTCAATTCCATTTCCTAATCATTTATTCAAATGCCTTCTGGGTGGGGATGCAATGGAGAACCAGGAAGATTTAGGTTCAAGTCTGGGCCTAGGACACTTCTAGCTTTGTGACCTTGGGCAAGCATCTCCAGACACAGAGAAGGGAGGGGGCCTTCCTTCTTGGGCAGTCCTAAGTGACTAAACTATAGAAAGCACTTGATAAATGATTTTTTTCATTCGACTCTAACAATGTCCCAAATCCTCCACTTCTCTGGACTTTCTCAGTGTCCTCCTTTGTAAAATGAGGGGGTTCAATGAAATGGCTTCTAGGGTCCACCGAGGATCTATGTCTTAGTGTGACCTGGATATGTACACCGCATCTCTACCCTGCTCAGCTACTGGCAATGATTCCCCATTGGCCATCTGGTCGGGTCCAAACTCTGATTCAAGCCCCTCTTGTCTGTGGCTCCTCTTTTCCTCAGATTTTGTCTCCAGTGAGCAGTCACTTGATCCTTGTCCAGGTGGCCTCTTGCTCATTCCTGCATGGGTTTGGGCCCGGCTCTGGAAGCAATGGCCACTCCTTGGCTTGAAGACAAAGCTCCCTTATCTTTCATCTGGTGAAGGGTACCAGGCTCTTTCACCAAGATTCACTGAAGGCTTCTGAGGAACTCTGGACATAGCTTAGCCTGAGGTCAGGCAGGACCTGAGGGACTCCCATCTTGGACTGGAGCCCGGGACCCTCCAGCTGGCCAAGCCCTGGGTGAACTGTGGACGGAAGAGCTGGGACCTGATCCGATGATGATACTTGCCCTTTGTTCTCGAAGAAGACCATGACATCAGGGAGGTGATGCCATGACAAGCATGTGAACTGGATTTGAGTGGGGGGGAGGGGGAATTCCTGTGTTAGGTCAATAGTCAACAGCCTCACTCTCTCCTCCAGAGCCATCTGCTTCCAGTGACCAGATAGGAATCAGGACCCCTGGAGATGACCCTGGATGTGAGGCAATCAGGGTGAAGTGACTTGTCCAAGGTCACACAGCTAGTAAGTGTCAAATGTCTGAAACTAGTTTTGAACTTAAGTCTTCCTGACTCCAGAACTGTGCTCTATCTACTGCATCTCCTAGCAGCCCCCTAACTTGACCTCATTTAACCCAATACAGGTCAATGAAAAGGTCTGCTCTCTACCACCTCTTTTCTCATCTCCAGAGATTTTTCAGGACAAGCCCAGAACCCACCCCTTGGGGGGAACCCTGAGGGCAGGACCTAGGTCCCCCAGACCAAGCTCCCTGAGGGCACAGTCTGAAGCTGCTTCTCCAGCATAAGATCAGACCCCTATTAGTCACCCCTGACTTCTGGAGGACCTCTGCCATTCTCTTTCTCTCCTTGCCTCTGGTTTGATGGGGCCAGGATTCCTGTGGCTCTTGGGGCTTCTTCCTGGCCACCTTGGGGCCAAGTCCCTGGTAGGTGACATTTGCCTATGGGAACCCTGGGAAGGTGCAAATTTGCTCTGCAGAAATAATTTGCATGAAAAAATACTGGAGACTAGAAGTCAGAGCCAAACCACCACTTTCCAGCTTCCTTGAAGCTTAGAAGGGAAAGGAGGGGCAGGGGCAGGGTGGCCTGGTTCAGCGTCTCCTCCAGCTTCTGTGCAGGGGGTGAAGGGAGCATCTGGCTTCAAGGCTGCTAGTAGACTAGACCTGCCACCTTCCCTGAGAAGCCTTTGCTACCTAATGACTTTTCTTGGGCTTTGGTTCCCTCATTGGTTCAATGAGGGCTTGGACTATGTGGTCTGTAAATGTTTTTAAATTTTTTTTAATTAATTAAATTTTTCCAATTAAATGAAAGATAATTAAATGTAAAGATCATTTTCAAAATTTATTTTTGTAAAGTTTTCTCACTCCCACCCTTCTCTTCTTTTGTATTTCTTTTTGTATTTCTTTTTTTTATTTTGAGGCAATGGGATCACACAGCTAGGTAATTATGAAGTGTCTGAACCACCCTTCTCTTCTTAACTAGGATTGCAAGTAATCTGATATGTTACATAGTTCTCCATATTAGTCACACTGTGAAAAAAAGAATCGGAACTAAAGGGGAGAAAAAATCATGAGAAAGAAAAACAAAACAAATTTAGAAAGTGAAAATAGTATGCTTTGATCTGATTGAGATTCCACAATTTTTGCTCTGGATGTTGATGGCATTTTCCATCACAGGTCTTTTAGAATTGTCTTTGCTCATTGAACTATTGAGAGGAGCTAAGTCTATCATCGTAGCTCATCACACAGCGTTACTGTCACCGTGAACAATGTTCTCCTGGTTCTAGTCACTTCACTCAGCATGAGTTCATGTAAATCTTTCCAAGTTTTTCTGAGATCCATCTGCTCATGTCTTCTTTCGGAACAATAATATTCCATTACTAAATGTTGTTTTCTAATTAGCTATTGGCCTCCTCCCTGACCTTCAAATTTGCCCTTCCCTTCATTCAATGCTTCCGAGGATGTCTTCGGAACTTGTCCCTAGATCTGCTGTGGTCACTTGTATTCACAAAATTTCATGGCTAAAAGGCAACTTGGAGCCCATATATCCTCTTTATGGCTTCTCCCCATTTCTCTAGTTCTGGCCTCAGTGGTCAGACAGAGCAAGTCTAAGTTACCTCTTCCATGTCAGATCTTAGAGATTTGAAAATGGCAATCATGGCACCTCTAAGTCTTCTCCAGTTCATCCAACCAGTTCTCATATTCACCAATTCAAGACTCTTCCCCAGTCTGATTACCCTTCCCTGGACACTCTGGAGCTTATCCTCGCCCTTCTTTTTTCTTATTTTTTTTTAGGTTTTTTTTTTTTGGCAAGACAAATGGGGTTAAGTGACTTGCCCAAGGCCACACAGCTAGGTAATTATTAAGTGTCTGAGGTCGAATTTGAACTCAGGTCCTCCTGACTCCAGAGCCGGTGCTCTATCCACTGCGCCACCTAGCCGCCCCAATCCTCGCCCTTCTTGAAAGATGATGCTCAGAACTGAACCCAATAACCCAGGAGAGAGGATAGTTGCCTTCTCTAGTACAAGACACTAATCTTAATGGGAACCAAAATCATATGAATTTCTTGATCACATCAGCTCCACTTGATGTTGACTTGCATCGAGCCTTGAAACCTTCAGATCTTTTCAGATGGACTGTTATGCAATAGCGGTGAAGTTCAGTTTTTGAACCCCAGTATAAAGCTTTGCATTTGCCTCTACTGGATTTTTAATCTCATATTTGATCCTTATTAAGGAACTGCTGGCTGGAGTCAGTGTCAGCTCTGCCTTCTAGCTGGGTGTATTCTGCAGATTTGGTAAGAGTACCTCTAAATGTTCTCTGAAAAAAAAGGTTAAATAGGAATGAGTATAGATCCCTTGGGCACTCCCTTGGAGACTTCTTGCCAAGTTGACTTAAAAAAAACACTAACAACCACTCTTCGAATCCAGCCATCACACTATTTTTAAAGCTGCCTCCACTGCTTTTGTCTAACCCACATTTCTCCATCTTCTCCAAAAGAATAGCATGAGATATTTTTCTGGGTGTTTTTTTTTTAAATATACATATACTCTAAACATTCCTCTTACTGACCAGCCTAGTAACCCTGTTCAAAGAAAGGAAATGAGGTTAGTGTGGCCTGTTCTTGGAGCCATGCTGGCTGGCTCTCTGAGATCACTGCTTGCTTTTCAGTGTTCACTTACATCTCTAATAAAAAAACAACAGAATTTTGGCAGGAATCACAAGCAAGCTCCCCAGTCTATTGATTCCCTTCCCTTTGTGACAATTTAAACATTTACTTTTTCTAACCCTGAATATCTCCTCCTTTTCCCTATGATCTTTCAAAATTCATCAACAGTGGGTATGCCTTCAATATTCAAGCAAGTTAATTTTTAAAAATATTTTTCCAATTACATGTAAAAACAATTTTAACATTTTTTAAAAATTTTGAGTCTTCAAACTCTCCCCCCTCCTCCCTTCTCCTTACCCCTCTTTGAGAAGGTAAGCAATCTGATATAGGTTTATATATATATACAGTCATGAAAACCATATTTCCAAATTAGTCATGTTGTGAAAGAAAACACAGACCAAAAAGAAAAACCAAGAAAACTTAAAAAAGTTTAAAAAAGATGCTTCAAAAAAAAAGTTTCAATCTGCATGGTGGTGCGTAGCATTTTTATC
Organism: Macrotis lagotis; assembly: GCF_037893015.1. NCBI lineage: Eukaryota > Metazoa > Chordata > Mammalia > Peramelemorphia > Peramelidae > Macrotis > Macrotis lagotis. The sequence continues at coordinate 337,787,231 of NC_133659.1, forward strand.
ATAAGTCTCTCAGAATTGTCTTAGATCATTGTATTGCTGAAAATAACTAAGATATTTATTTTGATTATTGTATATTATTGCTGTTACTTCTACAATATTCTCCTGGTTCTATTTATTTTATTTTGTATCAGGCCATATGAATCTTTCCAGGTTTTTCTGAGAGCATACTGTTCATCATTTCTTATTACACAACAGTATTTCATCACAATTATATAACATATCTTATTCAGCCATTCACCAAATGATACATAGTTCCTCAATTTCCAATTCTTTGCTTATCAGAAAAGAACTGCTATAAATATTTTTGTGTATTTAGATTGTTTTTTCCTCTATTTCTTTGAGGTACAAACTTAGTAGTGGTATTTCTGGGACAAAGGGTATGCACAGTGTGGGCATCATTTCAAATTGTTCTCCAAAAAGGATGAATCTTTTCACAACTCCACCAACAATGCATTAATATCTTTATTTCTCTGTATCATATCTCTTCCAACGTTTGACATTTTCCTTTTATTCTAATCAATCTGATAAATGAGGGACAATGATCTCAAAACTTTTAATTTATTTTCCTCTAATCAATAATGATTTGGAGTATTTTTTCATATGACTATGGATAACTTTGGTTTTTTTTTTGTTTGAACACTATATTCTTTGACCATTTATCAATTGCGGAATGATTTGCAGTCTTATAAATTTGATTTCTTCTTCTATGTACTTGAGAAAGAAGCCTTTGTCAGAGAAATTTGCTTGAAGTCTCCACTCCACCCCACCTCCAGTTTTCTGCTTTTCTTCCAACCTTAGCTTCATTGGTTTTGTTTGTAAAAGACTTTTTTTAAGTAAGAATAATCAAAATGATCTGTTTTATATTCCATAATGCTTTATATCTCTCCTTTGGTCTTAAATTCTTTCTTTATCCATAGATCTGAGGTTCATGCTTTCCTAATGTGCTTATGGCATCACCCTTTACTGTGTATTCATTTTGACCTTATCTTGTTAAGCAGTGTAAGATGGTGGTCTGCACCTAGTTTCTGCCAAGCTGATTTCCAGTTTTCTTAGCAATTTATGTCAAATAGTTCTTGGCCCAAAAGCTTGGATCTTTGAGTTTATCCAACCCTATGGCCATTTATTACACTGTCGTGTGTATTTAGTGTATTCCAGCCATCTACCACTCTATATTTGAGCCAGTACTAGAATGGTTTTTGATGATTACTGCTTTGCAATATAGTTTAAGATCTGGTACTGCTAGGCCATCCTCCTTCACATTTTCCCCCCATTGGTTTCCTTAATATTCGTGACCTTTTGTTTTTTCCAGATGAATTTTGTTATTTTTTTTCAAGCTGCACAACATAATTTTGGGTACTTTGATGGGCAGGGTACTTAACGTGTAGATTAATTTAGGCAGAATTGTCATTTTTTATTATATTGGCTTGGCTTACTCCTGAGCAATTGATAGTTTTACAATAGTTTAGATCTGACTTTTTTTTTTGTTTTTATAGGGGGTTTTTTTGGTTTGGTTTTGTTTTGTTTTTTAGATTTTTCAAGGCAATGGGATTAAGTGGCTTGCCCAAGGCTACAGGGCTAGGTAATTATTAAGTGTCTGAGACCGGATTTGAACCCAGGTACTCCTGACTCCAAGGCCAGTGCTCTATCCACTTTGCCACCTAGCCGCCCCTGTGAAAAGTATTTTGAAATTGAGTTCATAAAGTTTCTGGGTTTGCCTTGATAGCTAAATGCCCAAGTATGTTATATTGCCTACAGTTATTTTAGATGGAATTTTTCTTTCTCTCTCTCTCTCTTGCTTCTGGACTTCTTTGATATATAGAAACACTGACGGTTTTTTAAAGGGGGTTATTTTTATATGCTGCAACTTTGCTAAAGTTGCGAATTATTTCAGCTAGCTTTTTAGTTGCTTCTCTAGGATTCTCTCAGTGTACCATCATATTGTCTGCAGAGAGTGTGAGTTTGATTTCCTCATTGTCTATTCTAATTTCTTCAGTTTTCATGTTCTTCTCTTAGCTAGCATTTCTAGTATAATATTCAAACATGTCATTCTTTTGAGAAAATTGACTTGAATTCAGGAAGGGCAATTACCTATTTTGATTCTCTCTTCTCTTTCTCGTTCTCCTCTCCTACTCCTGCTCCTGGCCCTGGCCCTGCTCCTGTTCCTCTCCTCTTTTCTGTCTCTCTGTGTCTCTCTGTGTCTCTACCTCTCTGTCTCTGTCTGTCTGTCTCTCTCTCTCTCCCAGACTTCATAGTTTATAGATTTAGAGCTAGAAGGCATCTAGCCTCTTATTTCACAGATTAGGAAGCTGAGATCCAGAAAGGGCCTGCCCAAGGTCACACAGATTTTTCCCTTTCCAGTCTAAAAGGATTTCTCCCTCAAAGAAAAAGCAGTAGTGAAATAAGAATCCATTCTTCTCTCCAATGCTTGTTGCCATTGTTCTCTCTACCCCTGAGCTGAGGACCTATCCCTTCTGTCTCATCTGTTCCACCCACCCATCCCCATTCCAATTTAGCTCAAAGTCCTGAGAAGTTTAACTTTTCCTATTGGCCTCAGCTCTTCCTGCGCTTTAACACTTCCGGAAGTGTCATGTCATTTTTGTTTTCATCTTCCATTGTTTGGCCTTGACTTTATTTCTTTTTAAAATCTAATCTGGTTGGTGATTTGCCTGTGCATCTACATTCCATTTCTTCACATCATTCCTCATTTTCATCCCTACCAGAGCTGTTCATTTTACTCTTCTCTGGAAATCAGTTTCCTCAAATGTAAAATGAGAGGGTCAGACTAGTGGCTATATGAATCCTTTCCAGATCTAAAGCCATGAGTTTTTAAGTCTTCCCCAGAGTTTTCTAGTCCTATGCTGATTCCCCTTATAAAACTTTGGCCTTTTTTTCTGAACTGTTTGAAATCTGTTCTCCTAAATATCCAGGGATATAGCAGACAATCTGGTTTTCTACTCCTCTATCACAACTAAGATGGAGCCCCCCTTTTCCCCATTGTTTTTTTATCATGTCTAACCCAGAAGCTGGGGCCTACAGAGTGTTCAGGAAGCCCAGCACCTCTGGTGTCCCTTTTCTGGGCTACTCATCCACCTTTGCTGTCCAACTAGTCACCCAGCTCTCACCTGTGGCTCCAGAAGGCTTTAGCAGAAGCAGCAGCTGACCCTCCGGTAAAACCATCTGGGCAAGGCGGCTAGGCAGCAAAGTGGATAGAGTAATGGCCCTGAACTCAGGAGTACCTGAGTTCAAATCTGGCCTCGAATACTAAATAATTGCCTAGCTGTGTGACCTTGGGTAACCCATTGCCTTCCAAAAGCAAATCATCTGGGAAGACAAGCTAAACCAGGTAATGAGCAGGCCATAAGTTAGGAAGTGTCTTCCCCAAGCATATAAAGCCTTCCCTTGGCAGAATGGACAGATGAGAACAATTTGTTCTTCTTAAAAAAATTTATTTAAGGCAATGGGATTAAGAGTGACTTGCCCAAGGTCACACACCTAGGCAATTATTATTAAGTGTCCAAGTCCAGATTTGAACTCAGGTCCTCCTGACTCCAGGGCCAGAGCTCTAGCTGCCCCCGAGAACAATTTGTTCTAATGGCAAGATGGTGCCTGAAGCAGGAGCTGTGGATTACAGAGAACCTGGCTGGATATTGGAGAGGCCAAGGTCATCCCCTACATCCAGGGCCATCACCAATCACCCTGATTTTTGTCTTTACTACTGGACTTTGAAAAATCTGGAAGAGGGGGCAGCTAGGTGGCTTAGTGGATAGAGCACCAGTCCTGGAGTCAGGAGGATCTGAGTTCAAATACAGCCTTAGTCACTTAATAATTACTTAACTGTTTGACCTTGGGCAAGTCGATTGACCCCCCATTACCCTGTAAAAAACAAGAGAGAGGAGAGAGAGAGAGACTTCTGGAAAAGAAAGAGAGGCTGATGACTTTGTGCAACTCTGCCTCGCTTAAATCCAATTCACAAACTAGTCAAGACATCACCTATGCTGCCGTTGGTCCTCTTCTAAAACAACACAACCACACACACACACACACACACACACACACACACAAACCCAGCAGCCTCAGAAGTCATTTTTCACTTCATCTCCAAAAAAAAGGATTTCCTCTTATTAGTTTCTCCACTTTTTAAGAAATTAAATGATCATTTAAGAAAAGTCAAGATATTATAAGTTAGGGGCAGCTAGGTGACACAGTGAATAGAGCACAGGACCTAGAGACAGGAAGACCTGAGTTCAAATCCAATCTCAGTCACTTGAAACTTCCTAGCTGTGTGATCTTGGGCAAATTACTTGCCTTGCAAAAATCAAAACCAAACAAGTGTAAAGATATTAGGAGCACTCTGATGTTGTCAGAGAAAGCTCTAACAAATATTCATATAATTGAAGTCTGTCGTGATCATAATATATATATATATATACATATATGTATATATATATGTATACATATATGTGTGTGTGTGTATATATATATATACATATATATATATAAAATTATGCCTTAATGCCAGATCTGGGAACCTAGTTTTCGAATACTTCTTCCCCATCTTCTTTCTGGCCAGGGGATCTGTAGTCTACTCCAATGTCAACGTTGATTTTTTTGGGGGGCTACTGTTGATCTTTGCTGAAAAACTCTACACTACACTTCTGGTCTGTTGGCTGGGTTTCATTACCTGAGTATATCTTCTAAATATATGTGAGAAATATCTGGGTATTTGGGTTCCACAAGAATGTGAAGGGAGATTGTTAGTTTACATTACAAAGCCCAAGCTCTGCCTATGTTGTTGCCTATGGACAGGCACTGAGTTAAGATAAAAGATTTAGCCTCCATTTGATCAAAAGCTGCCCCACCTGTTCTGAAGTTCATCCTGGAGCCTTGACCTTCTCCTTTGCACATGCTCAAGGAGAGCTAGCTGTTCTGGCTCATTAGTATAATGCACAAGGTGAGGAAAATGTATGGGGACCAATGTTTCAATATGGTTTGTGACCCAGCCTATGATTGGCATGAGGGGCAGGAACAAGGGCTTTCAAAGTGCATAAAAGACCTTGCATTCTGGGACTCCTCACTCTTCTCTCCCACCATGAGGGAGGTATGCCATTTTGTTAAGATATCTTAATAAAAACCATTTTAGTCACGCTGGACTAAGTATTCATGGGCCATTTATAACAATTTGGGGGCTTGCCTGCAATATTAATGTCTCTTTTCCTGATATTTTCCCAGAAGAACACAAGAAAATAATGTGCACAAATGGCTTGATTTCAAGCCCACTTGCTTGGTGTTCTTTGCTGAGGAAATATCTCAGAGATTCCTGGGAAGATTGGAGCTGAGAGTGATCGAAATATCTCGGGTAAGAACCATGGTAAGGGGCAATCTCCAGGGTTGGTGGGGTTGGTGGCCAGAACCACCCTGGATCTCCAGGTGGGAGATCTATCTCAAAGGAGAAGCCAGAGAATAAAAGGGTGCCTCGAACGGAGGGAGGGGGATTTGGGGTTCCTCTCCAGGAATTTCCCCAAAATCTTAAAGGGGGAAGGTTTCCTCCAGACAGGAGGGGGGAAGGGGGGCAGGGGGGTGGACAAGGGAGCTATGTGGTCAGTAACTGGAAGCCAAGGAAGCCAGAAGGAAGGAAGCTGATTGGATCCAGTCTGATGTATGAGTGAGTTTGAATGCTTCCGAGGGGTGTGCGTGTTTATTCTGTGTCCTGTCTTGTGTAAGTGGTCTGGGGTAGGTATTTCTCAGTCTGGGGACTCCATCTAAGTTTTAAACTGGACGAATTGGAGGTTGGGCCAAGGAGTTTCAGAAGGTGGGGGAGAAGGAAATCTAGAAGTAAGTCTGCAGCATCCCCTCATGGAGATCAGCCCCTCCCTCACGGAGACGGTGGTAGTGTGCAGGTGTAGAGTTAAAGAGAAAAGGGGAGGGGGATTCTTAGAGAGAAAAAGCTGTGGCTCAAGAGAAAGAATTTTTTTTTAGGTTTTTGCAAGGCAAATGGGGTTAAGTGGCTTGCCCAAGGCCACACAGCTAGGTAATTATTAAATGGCTGAGGCCGGATTTGAACTCAGGTACTCCTGACTCTAAGGCTGGTGTTCTATCCACTGTGCCACCTAGCCACCCCTAAAGAGAAAGAATTTTTAAGGGAAAGATTGAGAAGTTAGAGGAGGGAAGATTTCTCATCCTTATGACTGTCTGGGAAAGATCCTATGTCTTCTCCCCGGGTTGGGGGAAGGGGGTGGTAGGCTGAACACTTGATGGTCTTGATCCCAGGTTAGAACAGAGCAGGGGTAAAGAACAGTAGGGGGTGGAGAGATGGAGTGACTTCAGGTCATGAGGGCTTGATTGCCAGATGGAGTTGGGTTTTGACCTTGTAAGCAATCGGGAGCCAGTGATGGTTTCTGAGCCCAGCAGCTGCATTTTGTTAAGAAAGTGACATTCTCTGGTTCTGGTCACCAGAGAACTGGCTCTGGCGTCAGGAGGACCTGAATTCAAATGTAGCCTCAGACACTTAATAATTACCCAATTATGTGATCTTGGGCAAGTCACTTAACTTCATTGCCTTGCACCCCCCCCCCCCAAAGATAATGTTGGATCTGTGTGGGGATGGATTAGAGGGAGAAGATCTGTGGGCAGGGAGATGCCCTCCTGTATGACACAGAACAGTGTGGGCCTTTTCCTGGTCATTTCAGGCCTGTCTTGGACACAGAGTTTGATCAAATATCCCTTTTGCTGGAAACCAGCCCTGAATGGCTTGCCCTACTTGGCCACACACCAGAGGCAACCAGTGTAGGAAAGCTGACCTGGATCTGAATTCAAGCTCTACTGCTTAGGTAGCCTTGGGCAAGCCCCTTACCTGGCTGGGCCTTGATGTCCTTATCTGTAACTTGGAGGATTGGGTCATTCCCTGGATGTCCCTTCCAACTTGACAGCAGAGCCTGGGACCCCAGAGGGCAGAAGAGGGAGGATCCCTGAGCCAAACACACCCTGTTCTTCCCTCAGTATGTCCTCTCAGGGTTTCTGGTCTTTCCCCACTTGCAAATATGTCCTAGAAAGGACACTGGATCTGAGGGAGGGAAGGGCAGAGGTAGGCGAGAGTTCAGAACCAGAGGGTCACAGAAGGAGGAGGAAGGGAACCGGGGCAGCCAGGGTGGGAGAGTGTGGGGCTCTGATCCTGTGGGGCTGGAGACAGGGGGACTTGGGGGGGGGGGGAACTGCACCAACAGCATCCAGTACATTCATCGATTAATCTTAGCAGTGAAGGATTATCCTATCAAAGAAGGAATCCCTCAGGTCTATTTGGCCCCCAAAGGCAAAACCAGAGGCATTGGGAAGGGCTGGGGAGAGGGTGTCATAACAAGAAGCAGGGAGGAGGGCAGATGTTAGGAAGGAAAAAAAGTCTGATGGATCCACTCAACCTATGGGGATTCCCTGGAAGTAGAAGGCCAAGGAAAGAAGGAGGGACTTCCTCATCCCTGGTAGGATCCAAGTAGAGGTGCTGCTGAGAGTCCCCATATGGGAGAGACTGGGGGGGCCCATGGGCCTAGGAAACATGAAGTCTGGGGGGAGGGATGCTGGAGGACCTATCTAGATTTCCAGACAAGAGGTCCCTAACCAACTTCTGATAGCGAGCAGATAGTTCCATCAGGGACACTTCAGGTTATGGACTAAGTGAACTTGGTTTCCCCATTTTGGCAGGGCAGGTGAACCCAGACCTGCAGGCTGGTATGTCTGCCCATACCAATACCTATGATGCCATCACTTGCCACCACACACCTCTGGCCTGGTCTGACCCGACTTGGGAGGATCTGTTACCATAGAAACTATAGGCAAGGTCAGATAAGGTTGACCCTGAGCACTGACTGGACAGGTATGTTGGGCAGGGGTATTGTGAAACATGCAGGAAAGGTTGGGGGGACCAGGCCCCCAACAATAGCAAAAATAATGATAATAATCCCTTGGACATGACCTTTGACCCACAAGTAGTCAGCAACCCTTGCATTTAAGAGATCTCAGAACGCCCCTCACCTCCAATCTCTGAGCAAGGAAACCTTTTCACAATACATAAACCTGGCAAGAGAAATCAGAGCCTTGCGTAGATGGGAGGCAGGGTGCGGCATCCCTTCCACCAGCTGCCTAATCTTTCTCAATTACTAAAAGGTGTGGGGAAAACTTCACATGGCAGGTCTTCCTATTCCCTTGGCCACTTTGGCGAAGTTGGCAGCTAAGTCATTTCATCATATTGTGGCCTGACCCCTCACCCCTTCCATCAGAACGGAGCCTGGGATTAAAGACTATAATCTCTGATGCCCCAATATAATCATGCCGTTCCTATCCTCCAGAACCTTCAATAGCTCCCTACTATCTACTCAGCAAATTTGGACCTTCTCCACCTGGCATTTGAGACCCTCCCTGGTCTGCAGACCCTTCCAGTCCTCTCTCCCAACAGTGTCTCCTGCATACTTTATAACCAGACTGGATGGTTTAGACCCTGAGCTCTCCTGGCAGCGCCTTAGGTTGGGGCATGCCAGGCCTGGGATGCCCCTCTCCTCTTCACTTGAATCCTGCCCAGCCTCTGAAGGTGCTACTGCCAGGAAGCCTTTCCCGGGCCTGCCGGATATGTCAAAAACTTTGGCCTTTACGATTCTCTATTTTGGCATCTCATCCTCCTACCAGACATGGCTTCTCCCGGTCTCTTCCAACTTTGGGCCCATCCAGGAGAGGGTGAAGAGAGAGCTGTCCTTGGGTCTCCTCTCCCTTCCCTTGCCCATTCCATTCACCCCATTCACCCAACGAGGCTTCCATGCCTGTCAATCCCCAGTTTGATTCTTTTCTCCAGGTCTGCTCTTCCTTGGTTGGTCTGCTTGGGGAAGTCTCAGGAGCTGAAGATGGCTTCTGAGATGGGCTGGTGACCCTGTCCAGGGGAAGCCCAGAGCTTCTCAAGAATATTTGAAGACCCTAGACTCAGGGCTGAGCTTCAGGGCCCCCCAACTCCTGCTTCTCCATGGCCCCTGGCGAGAGCATCCTTGACAAGTGACCATCCAGTTTCTGCTTCCAGAGTGGGGGACCTCACTTGGTAGGTCAGGTGACTCTTTGAAATCAACTCCTTTGAACACCCTTCCTTCCCTCCTCCCCACATCTCCCTATTCAAGTTCCTGCACCTTGGGGCCCAGCAGAGTTTTTAGCCGTGCCCCAGAGAATTCTGCTTGTCCGGGGGCTGGGGTGAAGCTGCTGGGCTGGGGCGGAGCGGCATTTGGGGTGTGTGGAGGATGGCGGGGTGGGAAGGACCTTCCTGGGACTCCTGAACCTGCAGATTGGGGCCTATTTCTACTTTAAAGTTTCAGGCAAGTCTCTGCTCCTCAAGAAGCTAATTGTGAAAGGTAAGCCAACATGCAGGCTCTAGGAAGAGGCCAGGGTGACCAGGACCCCAACAATAACAAGAATAATGGTAATAATCCCTTGGACATGACCTTTGAGCCTCAAGAAACTATGTGCTCACCCACAAAAGCGTGCACACCCACACAATGCCCACCCCTTCTGTCTGTCTCTCTTCCTCTGGAGGTCACTAGACTGTGTTTAGAGTAGAGGCCTGAACCCAGTGTTCACTGGGTTACTCTTCTTTGTGGCCCTGGCCTGGAGCCCAGAGCCAGCTTCCTGCTGCCAGGTCCTCTTCAGGATGCCAGTCTCCTGTCTGGGAGGGGTTAGAGCTTGGCTGTTTGCAAACAGAAGTTCCAGATTCCCTGCCTCACCCTACCCCCCACCTCATGCCCAGTCTGGGGAAGGACCCAGTCTACCTCATGTTTATTTGCACAGTGTAGGGGCTGCCACCCAAGAAGTCAAAGGGGCCTCATTTCACCCTTTCTGTCCTCCAGGCCCCTCCTTCCTCACCTGGGGCGGGCACACTCTCATCTTCAGTCCTCCCCTCCTTTGTTGTGTCTCCTCCATCCTGTCCTTTCCTGCTGTGGCTCCCCTCTGATCAGGAGCAGGAGCCAAAGTTGGGGTTCATTCTGTGATCGGGGGGCTCATTTGGGGATCACAGCTGGGGTTCATTCTGGGACCAGGAGCCGAAATCATCTGGAACCAAAGTTAGAATGCTTTCTAACATCAAGGTTGTGACTCCACCTATATCCAAGTTCTGTCTTCCCCCGGGTCTGGGGGTTCAGTGAGAGGCTGAGTTAGCCCTGACCAGAGACCTATGGCATCCTTAGCCACTGATATTCTAAATCCCATAAGACTCGATTCCCCCATAAAAAAGTCAGTAAATGAAGAATGAGGCACTGGACTTCTCCATCCTCCAGGAAACTTCCCAGAGAAGCTCCTGGACATCACGGTAGCCAAGATCTAGAATGGGAGAGAGAGACCCTAGAGACCATCTCACCTAAGACTTTATTTCAGAGAAAAGAAGATGGAGACCCAGAAGTGTTCCCCATTCTGCCTCTAGCTTGCCATTCCTTGACTTCTTGGACCAAAGTCCTCTCCTTGGCTCCCCTCTCTTTTGTTGTTTGTTGAGGAAACAGTAGAAGAAACTGAGGCAACTAGCCTTGCCCAGAGTCACCTGTTTGTTGTCTCACTTAGAATATAAGTTTCATGAGGGCAGGAACTTTGTATTTTTATCCTCAAGGTTCAACTTGATACAAATATTTATTTTTTATTCATTCATTCATTCCAAATTTGTTATAAATGCTTAGTTTTCATTCATTCATTCATTCATTCACTCATTCAACTTTCTGCATGTGGGTCCATTTACTCATCTGTCTATCTATTCACTCAACAAGAACCTACGTTGCACATTGTGTCCCCCATACCATTCCCTAAATAGTTTGGTAGGGACTAAGGTAGAACAGGGCCTAGCCCATCCCATGTCCCCTGCAGGGTAGCTCATCCCAGGATATATAGGAGATACTCAGTGGGGAGGGGGAAAGGAGGGAGTGCCTTCTCTGAGCCAGGCGCTGTACTTCTTTCACTGTTATCTCCATTTTACAGTTGAGGAAACTGAGGCAGATAGCCTTACCCAGAGTCACCCAGCTAGTAAGTGGCTGAGGCTGAATTTGAACTCAGGTTTTCGCACTGTGACACCTAGCTGCTCAGTCCATAAAGGAACATTGAAGACTACAGATGCCCATCATTCTAAAGCCATTATCCTAGCTGGTAGCCCCCAAAGGGATGAGCTTCCCATAGCTGGGTCCAGGCATAGAATCAAGAGTCACTTTCTGATCTGGTCTCAAGTCTCTCTTGCTGCCCCTTGAATCCCATCTCTTGTGGAGGGCTCCCTTATCACAAAGGCCATTCCCCTTCTCCTGGGGTGTTCTGCTGCACACCCCAATGTTTCATCTCCAGCCCTGACTGCTCTCCGCCTATCCACCTCCACTTACCTGCAACCCTCACCTCCCCCAAACTCAAGGCATGTCTCAAATCAAACTCGGTTCTGCCCTCAGGGAAGGGTGCCCACAATACCCCAGTGATGTAATTACTATCAGGGATGTCCTGCCAGGTCAGAGTCCAGGGAGATTTGGGTGTCAGTTCACTGGGGAAGAAATCAAAGAAAGGGGCAACCTCAGAGAAAGGAGTCAGAAGTGAGGCCCTAAAGCCACCTGAGCCCCCCCCCCCCAGGAAGGTGCTGCCATTGGAGTGGGAGGGGGCATGGTGGCCAGTCTCTGGGTGCTGGCTCCCTGGGGGATCCTGATGACCCCAGGCCAGGAAAAGGGCAATTTTCTAGCCTGCTCCCCTCAGCTTGTCACCTTGGGCAAGCAGTTCAGAAGTGACTTCTGCTGAGGGGATGGAGGGGGGAGCATTCCATGAGAATCCTCCTGGAGATGGGAAGGCAGCTTGCAGCCAGGGAGAGACTTGGGCTTCGGTCCCATCACAGGCAATGGGCATGTCTCAGAGCCTCAGTTTACCGATCTATAAAACAAGCAGGGACAATAACACTGACCTCACATTGAGAATAAAGAGATAACATGGGTCAATATAGAGATTTGTGACCGCCTGCCTGCCCGCCTACCACACTGAACCCCAAGAGAACCCCAGAGTCATGGGGTAAATCACAGCAACATCTTCCTCAGATTTTCTGTTTTTCTCAGTGACCCGCCTGGCCTGGCCGGCAAACATGGAGAGGCGGGCTCTCAGCCCTAACCACAGGGCTTCCCAGCCCTGTAATTACAAGGCAAAGCACGCTGCGCACTGTGTAATTAGCCAGGCCCAGTTTCCATTTATACCATCCCCGATGTGAGGGATCAAGAGGGTGGGAAGGGTTTTCTAGAGCTGCCAGTGTCTGGCTCCAAAGGACCCAACCCAACCATGGGCATCTTTCTCATCCGGGCCCATCCTATTCTTATGGGCATCCGCCTTTTCTCCTATCCTCACTGCCCTTTGGAGAGAGCCAAGCCAAGCCAGGCCTGGGCTGGCTCATGTCAGTCCATATTGCCTCGGGGAGACTTATGCTGAATTGAGGTGGCACAGGTCCCAAGGATCCTCAATCTGGCGCTGGAAAGAAACTCAGAGGCTATCTAATCCCACCTCCTCATTTTACAGAGGAAACTGAGGCTTGAGGCCATGAAAGTGAATGGGCCAAGGTCCCATAGGTCCTAATTTGGAAACCTGGGATTTGAATTCAGCTATTCATCTTTTCACCCTAGGACTCCTCTTGGCCTCAGGGAGTCAGGAAGCCGGGGTTTCTGCCTTGGTTGAGTCACTCTGGCCTCTGTTTCTTTATGTGGAAAACAAGCTGGTTAGGCAAGATCTCTAACATCCCTTTTGGCTCTGATATTGTGACTTTATTTTTAAAACATCACTTTGCCTCTGTCTCAGTTTACTCATCCATAAAATGGGGATAAGCGCAGCCTCTCTAGAACTGGTATGAGGAATAGATCACCAGAGACCTAGTGGGTTCTATGTATGTTCTAGCTCTTATTATTCCCATTGTTATGAGATGATCTCTAGGACCCTTCCAGGGCTGCCCTTCGGGGGTTCTAGGACGGGAGAAGCCCCATCTTGGAGCATCGGCAGCAGCAGGTCTGACTTCTTAAACGGAAATCATAAAAAATATCCACAACATTTTTCTATGTGGCTTTCAAGATTGAGAAGTGAGATGTTAGATTGAGAGACCAGTCTCCCCCCCCCCCCCCCCAGCAGAGCTAGCCTGTAGTACCTGAGGCTCCTGAGGATTCACCACCTCCCTCCTAATGAGGCAACTCAGAGGACTTGGGGTCCCAGTGTCCTCTGCTGTAAAATGGGCTGCTTCCTATATCCCAAGGTTGTTTTGGTAGGAAAAAAAATGTTGTAGGCCATGAAATAGGGAGACCTGAGCTGTAGGAAACTCCTGGATCCCTAGCCCACCCCATCCCTGCCCTCGGGAAGCCTCTAGGTTTTCTGACTGACCTGGCTGAGAGCTAACAAGACTGAGGACAGGACAAAGGCCTGAAGAAGGGAAGATTCTCTTTCTCTTAGTCCTTCCTTGGCCTGGCCTGACCCCTTGGGTCCTTCCCTGCCCCCAGGCCCTGGGCAGACAATGGTCCACAGTTTCTGGGCCAGGAGTTTCCTGGGAGAGACCTGAGCCAGGTGATGCCGGTCCCTTCCTCCTCCTCAACTCTTCGAGCCCTGCTGCCAAAGGGTTGCTACCCTGACCCCAGAGGGCTCTGGCCCCCTCCCTTCTCCCTGTGGTCTCTTGCTCCAGCCCCAGTGAAAAGCAAAGAGAGCGTCATTATAGGGAAGGGAGATCATCACAACTGCAAGAGAAGATCAACTGTCTAGTCCTCTTGCCTGGGCTGTGATGGCGAGAAGGAAGGTTGAAGGCACAGGGTGGAAAGGCTGGAAGGGGTCGCAATCTGCCCTAGCAAAGGGAGTATCCACACTGATGCAATTGAGGGTCTTGTAAAGGATAAAAGCTTGCAAAAAAGAAAAAAACTCAGACCCATCAGGGTTGGGAGAGAACACAGAGCCTTTGTCCCTGCCACCCCACATGCCCGGAGGACTCTCCTTCTTGCCCTCCCCTTTGCCTTGCTCCCACATGCCAAGAGGATTTCCCTTCTCCCTCTTCCCTCCTCCTTTTATCTCCTTCCACCTCCCTGCTTCCTCCTCCTCCTTCCTCCTCTCTCTTTCCTCCTCTCTTTCCTCTTCCCTTCTCTCCTTCCTTTTACCAATCTCTTTCTTGCTCAATTATTACTTCTACCAGAAACCTTCTCAGATTCCCCCAAATGATGGAATTTTCCAACTGACCAACTAACCTGGCCTTGAACTAAATTAGCTTTGTATTATTTACTTTATGTTTAAATAAAAAATTAATAGTATTGAGGGAAGCCAGGTGGTCCAGTGGATAGAGCATTGGTCCTGGAGTCAGGAGGACCTGAGTTCAAATGTGACCTCAGACACATAATAATGACCTAAATGACCTTGGGCAAGTCACTTAATCCCATTGCCTTGCAAAACAAAAACAAAAAAGCTAATGATATAAAATAAACATTTTTTTACTTTGATAGCTATGATTCCCCAATAATATTGTGAGTTTCTCAAAGGCAGGAACTTTTGTTTTCTTTCCTCTAGCACACAGTAGGTGAGTTATTAAGAGATTGTTTGATAGATGAATTGATAGATTCCATCAAGTCTGGTATAAATGGGGAGACTGAGGTCTGGAACATTTGCCCTGTGTAAGGAACCAAGCCTGGGCCTTGGGCATCAGTCGATCCATGACACACTGGAAGACTTGAGGATGGTGCCAGTCCTCTGGGCCTAGTTTACCATCTGTAAGACCCTGGTTCTGCCATGAGGGGAGAAGACCTGGGCCTGATCCAGATCAGAGGGCTGGAAAGATAAAGGAGGCTGCTGCCCAGGTGCTCGATGGGGCTTGGATTTCGGCCCCATCCTCCTGCCCCTCACATCCTCCTGGGCAACGGCAGACTTCCTCACAGCAATTGCCTGGTTTCTCTCAGTCCTTTCTGAGAACCAGGGGTGGAAAGAGCAGAGATCCAGGATTGCCTGCCAGAAACTCACAGTAGCCAGAAATCTCTTCAAATGGAGTTCCTGGACTCTTTGGGCTCCCCACCGCCATCAGGGGGCTCCAAGATCTGTTCCTAACCTTGCACTTGGCCCCTGCCCCTCTCAGCAGTCCAGACTTTTTGTCTGATCTTGCAATGGAATTTCAGTCTGGGCCAAGGCATCCCAGGCTTCTGGGAGCTAGGGAGAGCCTGACCTTGTCCCAGTTCCCTCCTAGTGCCCCTCCATTTCCACTTAGCTCCAGAACCCCTTCTGCCTCACTTCTTTCAATCATGCCCTAAGCTGCCCATGATGGGGCAGCTCTCATCTCCCCCATCCACTCCTGAGTTATACTCATTCTTCTAGGCCCAATAGATATCTCCCCCCGCCTCACTTTATCCTAAACAAAGCCTTCCCTGGCTGCTGCCGCTGCTCGTCAGCCCTTTGAGATTGAACCTCACAGGACAAACCTCTGAAGCCTCTATTCTGGGTTTCCTTCTCCTCCATAGTGCCTCCAAACCATCAGCTTCCATGGACACAACCATCTCTACATAGATTATTCCCAGATCTTTATATCCAGTCCTAGTCTGAGCTCTCCTAGGTTCCAGGTCGGAATTACCTTGGACCTCTCAAGTCTACTTCCAGTAGATTTGAACTCAGCAAGCTCAAAATAGAAGTCATGATCTTCTCCCTAAGCCCCTCCCTCTTTCTATCTTCCTTATTACAGTGGGGGTGACATACCCTCCCATCCCTCAGACTCCAAACCTTGGAGTTATTCTGTATTCTTCAGTCTCTCATGCCCAGATCCAATATGGTACCATGGCCTGTTGACATCATCTCAGCAGTGTCTCTCAAACCTGCCCCTTTCTCTCCTCTGACACTGTCAGTCCTCTGATATATAGGCTTTCATCACCTCACACCTGCAGAACTGCCATAGCTACCTGCCTCTCTCCAATGCCAGTCCATCCTCCATTCAGCTGCTAATTCATTCAGTAAGCTTCTATGGTTCCCATTCACCTGTATCAAGTCCTCTGCCTGTCATTATAAACCCTACATGACCTGGTCACCTTCTCACATGCGTTCTCCTTTTGGCAGTCTCTGGCATTCCGGCTGCTCCTCAGACATGGTGTTCAGTCTGCTGCCTCTTGACTTTTTCACTGGCTTTCATTAGACTGTGAGCTTCTTGAAGGCAGGGACAGTTTTATGGCCTTTCTTGGTTTCCCCAGAACTCTGTCCAGAGCCTACCTTAATCAACGCACAAGGATGCTAGCTGTGTGCTGGGGTGCTCAAGCCCTGCCCCCCAAGAATCTCATCATCTAATGGAGAAAGAAGTCAAAGATACATATGTAGTTTCTTGAGGGTTCTCTCAATGATCGTCTTAGAGCAGACAGGGACCTCTGAGGCACCTGGTCAAACTGAATTCTCACTACTGGGACCTTGCCACGTCCTGAGGCAGCTGGGTCCCTTTCTGGGTCTCTCTGATGATTTGAGAGCTCATCCTTAAATCAAACCTAGATTTGATTAAACTTCCCTTTTTATCCCCACCCAGTTCTACTCTCTAGGGCCAAGAAGACGAGGCTGGTCCTTCTTCCATATAACAACTCTTTGAATCCTTGATGGTCACTGGGACAGCCCCAAGGTTCCCCTTCACCTAGTTCAACATCACAAGTCCCTTCAGTCAACTTCGCTGCACATAGTTTCCAGCCCCCTCACCAAGGTCATGCCCAGAAGCAGACATGTGACCCTAGATATCTTCCAACCCGGTCACCGGTCACTCAACCTCTCAGTGAAGCTTGGCTGGCTGCCACATCAAGCTGCTGATTCATGGTGACCTTGCAATCTATGAAAACCCCAGGTCTTGTTCAGGCAAATGGCTTCCTGGCTGCCCTTTCCCATATGGTATTTGGGGAATGCAAGGGTTTGCAACCCAAGTGTAAAACTTGATTATTTATACTTCAACATTCTACCTCTCAGTGACATGGGCTCCCAGTCCATCCAGCCCTTCTCATGCAGTGTAACCCCTACAGTGGAGAAGAAAGAATAATGAATTTGGAGCCCAGACTTTCTGCATTCTAATCCCAGCTCTGTCCCTTTCTACCTGTGTGATCCTGAGCAAGTTATTTCAGCCCTCTGAACCTCAGCAGGCTTCTCCATAAAGAGGCCAGGGTCTTCAGGGACCTTTCTAGATCTCACTCTAGGATCCTATGATAACATGCATTAATTCCACATAGAAAGTCTCCCTAATGAACTAAAAGTTCTCTAGGATAAGGGTTCCTAGCCTTTTATGAGAGTGGCATGTTCCCTTTGGGAAGTAAATTCTGAGGAAGCTTCTGGACTCTTCTAGAATAACTTTCTTAAATGCATAAAACACAGGATCATAAAGGAAAGCATTAAAATTGAAATTAAGATTTTTTTTTTTGCCAATCCAAAATCAGAAATTTCTTGAACTCTATCCTCAGAGCCCCTGGAGATTATGAATCTTATACTTGATGAGTTTTGGGGGGACCAGGGGACTACCTTGGGTTCTCAGTTCATAATTCCCCATTTTGCTTTCATGACAGATCTGCCTCTGCTTCTGGAGGACATTTCTTTCTCATCTTTTCATATGCCAGTCATCTTGGTAATGTGGTACAGCCTACTTCAATTAAGCAACCCTCATCAGGGTGCCTAATAAGTTCTAACTGACCACGGGACTAACCCTACTGTAGGCATAGCCCCTGAAGAAACCAAAGGAAAAGGAAAAGATGCAGAGAAATACTTATAGTATCTCTTTTTGGGGTGGTAAAGAATTGGAAATTGAGGGGGTGTCCATAGGTCAAGAAATGGATGGACAAATTATGGCAGATGGTTGGGAGGGAATCTTAATGTGTTGTAAGAAATGGCAAGGGGATGGTTTGAGAAAAATCTGGAAAGACTTACATGAACTGATACAAACTGACTTTTCCTCTTATTTTTTTCCTTGCAGTGTTACTTCTGTGAAAACATGTTTTGCATGACTTCCCATGAATAATGGGCATTTTCTTGTTTGCCTTCTCAGTGGGTGGGGGAGAGGCTGAAGGAAGGGAGAGAATTTGGAACTGAAAATAAAAATTAAAAAGCAAAAATAAATAAATGCCAGTTGACTAATAAATATGATTATGTGCATTACTATGTGGCAGGCACTCTGATTAATTCAGGGGAATACAAAGACCATAACAAAGCAACCTTGCCCACAAGAAGATCACACTTGACGGATCGGCTACAACCCATGCACAGCCTAGCAGACAAAAGGTAAATTGAAGGAGGAGAAGGAAGTGATTCCTGAGAGAAGCAAGAAGCCTTCATATAGGAGCAAAAACCTGAACTGAGTCTTGAAGGCAGCTGAGGATCCAGAGAGCAGTGAGTGGAGGGAAGATGTTCAGCTTGGGAAGCAGTGTGGAGTGCGTGACAGGTATTAATGTGGATTCAGCTGAAATGGTGGGCTCGAACAGCAGTGTGGAGGCTCGGCCTGCCCGGTGAGACCACCAGAGACACAGGGAGCGCCTGAACATTTTGTGAACAGGAGGAAATCATCAAATCTGTGTTTGAGTAAAAGTACTTCGGTAGCCATAAAGAAGATGAGGACCTGAGGGGAGACTGGAGGCAGAGGGACCAATTAGGAGATTCCTCCAATAGGCCAAGTGAGAGGCGATAAGGGTCTGAGCTAGGATGGTAGCCATAGGATAAAAGAAAACAGGATGGAAATGAGAGATGATTCAGAGATATAATCAGCATAAGTTAGCAACCAATGGGATGGGGTGGAATGGAGGAAGAGGAAAAAGTCAAGATTGACTCCAAGGTTGCATGCCTGGGTAGCTGGAAAGTTGATGGTACCTTAAGTAGAAAAGAAATAGGTTCAGTTTGTTGAGAACTATGGTGTGTTCTGTTTTGGATATGTGTCAGCTGTTCAGGAATCTGTTGTTGATGAGGGTTGAAATCTGGAGTTGAGATTAGGACAAAATAGAGATTTTGAAATCTAGGAGAGCCTAAGAGAGGAGAGAGACAGACAAACAGATGACAGAGACAGACAGAAAGATAGAAAAGAGGAGAAGAGACCAAAATAAAGAGGGAATGGAATGGACTGTTGTGGGAGGTAGCCATCATTAACCTTTACTGAGTCCAAATTTACCTCTTGACAACTCCTCCCACTCCATTTTCTGTCCTGTGAGGTAAATCAGAGAACATCACTAAACCTGCTTTCCCACGAGAGCAGTCACGTCTGTGCCCCTCACCTCACCCCTGAGTCTTCTCTCCAAACTAAATGTTCCCAGTTCCTTCAACTGATTCTCATAAAGCAGGCATGTGAGCAGCGCTTCAGCACCCATGCCATCTCCCTCTGGATGCGTTCCATCTTACATCCAGGACTGAACACGGTTCTCCAGATGTCGGCTGACCAGGACAGAGTGGTAGAGGCACTTCCCCCTTGTGTTTGCCATTGCCCAGGGCTGACACATTGCCTTCCACTAAAACATGACACTTTAAAACTGAGGAGGTCATCAGGGTAGGAGGGAAGAAGATCTAAGACAAAGTCTTGGACTGGGTGGGATGAGAAAGGGAGACTGATGGAGCAAAGACTGAAAAGGAGCAATCAAACAGGTAGGAGCAGGACCAGGAAAAAAACATTGTCATGGAGACCAAGGGTGGAGAAAATGTCCAACTGGTCAGCAGAATTTAAAAAGAAAAACCTTCAGATGGATCAGGGTGGGGGAGTGATGAGAAAAGACCACACGAGAGAGCTATAAACAGGCCATCTCTATCCTTGGAGAGATGAGATCCAGTCAAATGGTGGGCTGGCAGAATGAAAGGAGAACCTGCCCACCCAGAAAGAGAACACCGAGCGGAGTTGACAGAAGACCCAGAAAAGAAGTGAGAGATGAACTCCAATTTCTGAGGGAGGTTTAAGTTTTCCTTCCTGCAGAGTTCTTGGCAAAGCGGCATCCTGGTCCCTTCCTAGAAAGCAACTTCTCTTAAGCTAGGGGTGGAGACTCACCTAAGAAATCTCTGGGGTCTGCCAGACAATGAAGAAATGGGCATCACTTTCTCAGGAGGGAATCTGAGGACAGCATCAGATCCTAGGCAGAAACCAGCAGAGCTTCTGATGGGAATAGACATAAATCAAACCTATTTGACTAGTATTCCATCAGTACTAACTGGGTGCAAGGTTTTCTCTGCAAGATTGAAGACTATGGGCATGCAAAACTGCATAGAACATTGGGGTTTTTTGAGTGTATGGATTAGTTTTGCTAACTTGTTTTCTTTTCCCTTTTTTTATACTTCATTCTAAGGGATGGCTATTGGGAGTGGGAAGAAGGAAACATTGGGAAACAGTTGGATGTAAAAACAAAATATCAATGATATTTTTTGGAAAAAAAGAAGAAATATTCATATAAGAAAATATAGGAAGAAGATGGAAACATTTGGGAGGTCAGTGAAGCAGAAACAGAAGTGATATTTTCAGCAGAGTAGACTACAGACTTTTGAACTGGAAAGAAGAAAAAGATGTGGAGACAAACAGAGCCTAAGCCAGAAAGAGTCATCATAGTGATGATGGTCTTCAATTATCCAGCCATCTGCTAGGGTACTACTCTGTGTATCTGTCTATTCCTATCTCTCTGTCTCTGTCTATCTTTCTCTGATTCTATCTATCTTTTACAAAAACAGAATAGTTAATAATTGACTTGCCTTAAAGATAACTTCATCCTTCAGAAGATGGAGTCAATCAAAACAACAAAACAAACTGCAATATTGTGATGAGAAAGAGGGCGAGTTTGTTTCATGGGGTTTAAATGAAAACTTCATTGACCAAATTAGAGTTTAAAAAGTTGGAAGCAGGCAATGGAGGATGAAAAGAAAAGACTAGCCATAGTCTGGTAAAAAGTTGTCAGCACAATCTCTGAGGTACCACCTCACACCTCTCAAACTGGCCAATATGATCAGAAAGGACAATGATTAATGTTGGAAGGGATGTGGGAAATCTGGGACACTAATGCATTGTTGGTGAAGCTGTGAACTCATTCAACCTTTCTGCAGAGCATTTTGGAACTATGCCCAAAGGACAACAAAAATGTGCATACCCTTTGACCCAGCAATACCACTACTGGGTCTGTACCCAGAAGAGATGATGAAAAAGGGTAAAAACATCATTTGTACAAAAATATTCATAGCAGCCCTGTTTGTGTTGGCCAGGAATTGGAAATTGAGTGAATGTCCATCAACTGGGGAATGGCTTAGCATACTGTGGTCTATGTATGTCATGGAACACTATTGTTCTATTAGAAACCAGGAGGGACGGGATTTCAGGGAAACCTGGAGGGATTGGCATGAACTGATGCTGAGTGAGATGAGCAGAACCAGAACATTGTATACCATAATGGGATGATGATCAATCTTAATGGACTTGCTCATTTTATCAGTGCAACAACCAGGGACAATTTGGGGCTGTCTGTGATGGAGAATCTCATCTGTATCCAGAGAAAGAACTGGGGAGTTTGAACAAAGACTAGACTGTTACCTTTAATTTAAAAAAAAACAAAACCATTATTGGGGCGGCTAGGTGGCGTAGTGGATAAAACACCGGCCCTGGAGTCAGGAGTACCTGGGTTTAAATCCAGTCTCAGACACTTAATAATTACCTAGCTGTGTGACCTTGGGCAAGCCACTTAACCCCATTTGCCTTGAAAATACCTAAAAAAAACTCCAACCATTATCTTAACTATGTAATTTTGCTATCTCTTATACTTTATGTTTCTTCCTTAAGGATATGATTCCTCTCTCATCACACTGAACTTAGATCAATGTATAGCATGGAAACAATGGCAAGACTAACAGACTGCCTTCTGTGGGAGTGGGGGGAAGGAAATGAGATTGGGGGAAAATTGTAAAATTCAAAAATAAATAAATTTTTTAAAAAGTGGTCAGCACAGGAACAACTCCCTGTTTGTTGGAAATTCAATGTGTACCAGCATCTTATACCATGCACTACCATGTGCCCCAAATACATAATGCAACTATAAATGTCCATTAACAAAGAGGAATGAGGGAGATTTTTCCCAAATTGGAAGTGAATTCTTAACCAAACCAAAAAAAACCCCAAAAACCAGTGACCACAGAAACAGAGACAATCTTTATTACATAAAATTTTAGTATTTTTTACATGATCAAAATTAATGAAAATAAAATGAGAAAAATCATCCAGTGAGAAAAAAAATCTTTGCATCATATATCACTGTCTAACAAAAGTCTGATGTCCAAATTCTCCAAGGAATTGAACAAATCTGTAGAACCAGAACTGTTCCTATCTCAATGATATGTATAAGAGAAAAAAATTAAACTATCAGATTCTAAGATTTTGTCATATCCTGAATGAATCAATAAAAATTACCCCCCAAAAGAAAGAAAAACGCCAACCCTGAAACCAACAATGTCAAAAAGAGTTTGGGGAGGATGAGCACATTCATACATTATTGATCCAATCATTCTAGAAAACTATTTGGAATGATTCAAGCAAAATGCCTATCTTCTTTGACCTTTTGACCCCACCATCCCAACTCCTGGACACAAACACCAAGATCAATGACATATACCAAAATATTAATGGCGAAGACCTGGAAGTGAACTGGGTTTGCTTCCCCATCACTTGGGGAATGGCTGAGCAAACTGCGGCATGTAAAAAATAATGAAATATTATTGATTAAGCAAATCAATTCACTGCACTCCTATGAGCAAGAAATGATGACCATGAGGACTTCAGGGGAGCTTCATTTGCATTCGAACTGATATGGAGTGACATGAAATGAGTCAGAAAAACAGGGATTTCAACAACTTAAAAATAAAAGATTCCTAAAAGGGAACTGAGCTCTGAGAATTGAAAAGCACGACAACCTAGAAAACAGATGAGACAGACTTCCTTCCTTTCAGCAGAGATGTGGGGCCTATGGACACAGAGGGTGTATACAGGATTGGCTTTTGTTTTTACTTAGCCAGGAGGCAATGTGGTGGAATGGAAAAAATGTTAGATTTTTGAGTTCAAAATAAGATTGAATTTTGGCTGCTCAATGTATTATTTGTGTGACCTTGGGCAAATCATTCACTTCTTTGGGACTTAGTTTCCTTTTCTGTAAAATGAGGAACTTGGATCAGATGCTCACTAGTTCCCTTCCACTCTAGATGAATAAGTCAATAAATTGTTTTTTTCTTTGTTAGAAAGAAAGACTCAATGCTAGAGGGAGGGAAGGAGGTAATAATCAGAAATGCCATAAAAACAGCAGATGTCTATGAAACTTTAAAAAAAGAGAGAACTCAGGATGAGCTAAGGACACCCAAAATCCTCTTGAGAATGCTAAAGCCAGATGATTGAATTTCTTGAGATATGTCAGAGGGAGGGTTTTTGTTAAGGGACGGGCTGGACTGGATGCCCTCGAGGGTGGTCCTTCCCAGCCCTGAGAGATGATGGCCAGACTCCTGGAGGTCACATGACAAGTAATTAAATGGGACTAGTACACGCCTCCTGGCTGCCCCTCCCAGTCCAGGAGTCTGGGTCAGTTCTGAGGACACTTACAGGGACTGACCAGTGAGAGGGGGCCCAGAATACCGAGACAGGCATGATGTCCTACTGGGTCTATGTTCCTGACCTTTCTGTGACCAGGAAAGCAAATTTGCCCTCCGAGGCTTCGCAGAAGACAACAAAGGAAAGGTTTCTTCACAAATTCCACGAAGGTCCTTTCAGAGCCAAGAGCCATGTCACCGGTTTGCTTCCTGCTTTCTTGACTCACTCCTGGAGGTGGGAGGGGGAGCCTCTTCTGAGACCTTAAGAGCCTCAGTTCTGGTCCCTAGACCTTCAGTCCCTTGACCATGACTTGGGTCAGTATGTGGATCTCTCAGTATGAGTAGGTGGTGCAATGATTAGAGCCCCAAGTCTGAAGTCATGAAGACTCCCCTTCCTCTGTTCCAATAGAGCCTCAGATGACTACTGCAATGTTGGATAAGTCATTTTAACCCCATTTACCTCAGTTTCCTCAACTGTAAAATGAGCTAGTGAAAGACATGACAAAAGTTCTCCAGAGTCTTTGCCAAGAAAATCCCAAATGGGTCACAGAGAGTCAGACATTATTTTTTTAAAACATTTATTTATTTATTTATCTAGCTATTTGTTTGTTTATTTATTCTTCTTTAGAAAGATTTTATTTATTTTTAGTTTTACAGCATTGCCCCCATTCTTGCTTCCTTCCCCCCACCCCCACCCCCCAGAAGGCAGTCTGTTAGTCTTTACATTGTTTCCATGGTGTACAGTCTTTGGTCTTTGTTCAAATTCCACAGTCTTTCTCTGGATACAGATGGGATTCTCCATCGCAGACACCCCAAATTGTCCCTGATTGTTGCCTGATGGAATGAGAGAGTCATTCAAGGTTGAACATCACCCCCATGTTGCCCTTAGGGTGTACAGTGTTTTTTCTGGTTCTGCTCATCTCACTCAGCATCAGTTCATGCAAATCCCTCCAGGCTTCCCTGAATTCCCATCCCTCCTGGTTTCTAATAGAACAATAGTGTTCCATGACATACATAGACCACAGTTTGCTAAGCCATTCCCCAAATGAAGGGCATTTAATTGGTTTCCAGTTCTTTGCCACCACAAACAGGGCTGCTATGAATATTTTTGTACAAGTGAAGTTTTTACCCTTTTTCATGATCTTTTCAGAGTATAGACCCAGTAGTGGTATTGATGGGTCAAAAGTGATGCACATTTTTGTGGCCCTTTGCGCGTAGTTCCAAATTTCTCTCCAGAAAGGTTGGATGAGTTCACAGCTCTACCAACAATGTATTAGTGTCTCAGATTTCCCACATCTCTTCCAACATTGATCATTGTCCTTTCTGGTCATATTGGCCAGTGAGAGTCAGACATTATTGAAATGACCCAAGGGCAGAATGGATGGTATTGCTCTGGGTTCAGTGAGCACTCTCTGTCTCCCAGCCTTTCCATTTCACAAGTGAGGAAAATGAAACCCACAGAGGAGATGGGTTTTTCCAAAGTCACCTGGTAAGCCAGCAGCAAGCTAAGATTCAAAACCAGGGCACCTAACTCCAGGTTCAAAAAAATGGGCACTGCCCTGTTATCTCCTCACAAATCTTTCTTCCTCACTTGGCTAACTTTTCTTACTCTATCCCCATATCTAAGATGCCAAGCTTAGTCTCTTCATTTTACCAATGGAGAAATTGAGGCCCAGAGAGGAAAAGTAACTTACTCAGGGTCACACAGCAAGTTAGCAGAATGACTAGGACCAGAACTCAGGTTTCCAAAGTCCCAACAATCTGCCAAGAATCCACTAACTTATAGAAAAATTAATGGGCTTGTACCTCCTAGAGCATCCTTTCTATATGCAGGGAGAGTTCTCATTCTGTTATGGTACCTGCATAGAAATTACCTATATCTGGAAGGACAGTTGTAGACAGGCAGGGGACTCCTGGAAAAATGACTGACAGCAGATAGCTTTAAAGTATTTTGTATCCTCTCTCCCATGGAAGCTTTATTGCCATCTTGAAAAGGACACAGGGCAGAGTAACTTTGAGAAATAAGGGTTTGAGACCTTGCTCAGATGTCCACTTGGTCATTTAAAACCAAGATTCTAGAGTGGTCAGGGATCTGAACAATCTTTTAGCCAAATCTCCTATTTTATAATGGAGGAAGGTGAGGTAGGGTTAAGATTTGAACTTAGATCCTCTGACTCAAAGTCTAGGGTTTTTCTACTACTTCTCTGAAAGATGAAGTGTATACCACTTGGGAAGGTCCTGCTCATTCATAGTCAGTCATTCATGGAACCAGTAACCCCAGGCTCTCAACAGCTTTGTCATTGTGACCTTACCTCAATTTCCTCCTCTATAAAATGAGACTAAATGTTCTCCAACTTTCTTTTTTCTTACATGGATGTGTTGAGGCTTGGAGATCACCTTGTGACCAAAAGTTCTGAGTTCCAACAAGGAAGAGCTGAATGGAGGCAGCTCCTAGCAATGACCTAGTATTCTTGGAGAGAATGGACATCACTGAGAAGACTGGTCCAAGCCTGGGCTTTTACCAGAAAGTGTTGGGAAAATTCTAAACTCAGGTGAAATGTAGAGCAATTAATTAGAAGTTCTAGGGGCGGCTAGGTGGTGCAGTGGATAGAGCACTGGCCCTGGAGTCAGGAGGACCTGAGTTCAAATCCAACCTCAGGCACTTAATAATGACCTAGCTGTGTGACCTTGGGCAAGTCACTTAACCCCACTGCCTTAAATAAAAAAAAAGTTCTACAAATTACCTTAAATTCTTCTTCTTTTTCTTCTTCTTTTGGCCAGGCTATGGAGTTATGTGACTTGTCCATGGTCACACAGCTAGGTCATTATTAAATGTCTGAGGCCAGATTTGAACTCAGGTCGTCCTGACTCCAGAGCTGGTGGTCTATCCACTGCGCCACCTCACTGCCCCAACCCCAACTACCTTAAGTCTGATGAAATTTAAACATCAGATTCTTAATAGTATTTATAAGTGATTACATATCCTGTTTTTTTAAAGTTTGTTTTATCAAAGACATCCTAGTAAGGATTCTGCATTTAGCCTCCCTTCTGTGTATAAGAACTAAATAGCAGCCCAATATCTGAGTCATGTTGCTCATTACCTACTTTTCTATTCCTCCCTTTTGAGAAAAATGTTAGATGTGGACCATCACCTAAGCCAGGAGCAAATTTGTGCCTGAGGATTTGAAGAGATAATAAATGTGAGAAAATGAAGCCTAGTTCCCTCTTCTTGAAAGCCAGGCGACCGCATTACTGAACCTGGTTCAATCCCTTACCTAAGTTCAGAACAGAAAACAACCTTGTGGGTTCCAGTTCCTTGAGGTTATTTAAATAAAATTAAATTTAAATAATATAAATAAATTTACATTTAAATACATTTTTAAATAAGATCATCTTGAGTTTGTCTAAGGATGAAAGTATACAAAGGACACCAAACAGAAGAAAAGCAGAAAAGATCTGCAAAGATTTTTGTTATCATAAGCTCCCTGGTCACTTTTCTTCTGTTTGCTGTCTTTCCATTTTTGTCTTTAAAAGCCTGCAGACTAAAAAAATATTTGTACCCACAGGTACGTTAATGTTGCCCCACTTGGATTCTAACACTAGTTTAGGTGTGCTTAGAGAGGAGGTGGAAATCCCACTAAAGAGACTATAAATGGAAACAGCAGCCATTCCATACCAAATGATGTCAGTGAGAGAAGTGAGAGAATGATGAGGGTGCCAAAGTATTTCAAGAGAAGATTCCTAAGGTATAGAAAAAGATTAGATCTTAGTAACATTGAAAAGGTGGTAGACAGAACACTGACAATTAAAATTCCATTCATCTATATTTTCGTTGATATTTATACACACATCTCAGACATCCTTGACAAGAATACTGCAAGGACCAGGTAAGCTTTCAGAAGTGATGGTCTACATGCTATCATGAAACTATGATGAAAGAAAAGTGTGGAGAATATAGAATCCCGTTTTGCTGCTCATTTGCTGATTTTGAAACATCTTTGATTCACTGGTGCCTTGAACACTCTTTTCCAACATGGTGTCTCCCCACCATACATCCATCAAAAACATTCCAATTTCCTGAATCACATTGTTCAATGATTCTAGTTAATTCTAAAATTAGATGAAGAATAAAATAGAGAGTTGTATGCTCACCAGAGGTGTTTGTCACTAGGCTGGAGGAGAACCAGCAGAGTGTCCATTCTGAAGAGAGATTCTCTGTGGAGGGCAAGGTCCTCCACTCAAGGTCCTTGCTCCAAGATGACATTGTTTCAGTTATTTCTGGCCCTGGAATATTGAAGAGCCTCCTAAAAAAAGATCTGTACCCATTAAAAATGGTCAAACCAAGCCATCCACACAGGGGGAAGGGGGATGACAGATTGTAACATGCAGCTGAATGCCAAATTACCTGTTAGTATTTAAACTGGTAGACAAGAGCCTTCAGAAAATAAAAGGTCCCTTTAAGGATCTCAAACTTCTTTCAGAAATAAAGCATCATCTTCTAAGCACCCACAGTGTACCTGTGCTGCCATATAAGGACAAAGTCATGGAATCCTCCAATCTGAAGGACTGAAAATGAGCATGCTCAGAAGGCAATGGAGAGGAACATGGTGGGTGTGAGCAGGCTTTGACATGTAGCCTTTGCAAAGCTTCGGAGCAGAACAGAGGTAGAGTATGTCATCAGGGAAATAAATGCAGGATAGAAAAAAGCTGATGGACTGGTCATATGGTGGGGATGAGGGATGATTATTGGGCAGCCTGAGTGCTCTTTCCAATGATCTTCTTGTGACATCAAGGGAAGGAAAGGAAGACTGCCAGCATGTTGGGGCATCATCCAGTGAGGAACTTATGGGAAGTCATCATAGCAGATGTTGAGTTATAAGTGGGCTGTGATGGGCATTCCTGGAAGGAACTCTGATCTCAGGGAGATCCCAAATCCATAGGACCCAAGGAGAACCCATATAAGGTCTGGAAATAGTGTTCTGGGAGGCTCCAGGTACCAAAGAGTCTCCGTTTTTCACATTTATAGACTAAAACATTGAGGCTTAGAGAAGGGCATCAGTTTGCTCATGGTCTCATAGCTCCTGAAGGTCTGAGACAGGATACTGACCCAGGTGTCTTTGACTTTGACTGGAGGCAATGTGGGGGGTGGGGGGGAAGAAGGCTGGATTTAGGTTCACAGGTTTGAATTCCAGTTCTGTGAGTCACAACCTGGATGACCTTGAGCCAACCAGTCACTTCCTCCTCTGAGTCTCAGTTTCTTTATATGTAAATCCTAGAGATTGGTTTATAAGACTTGGGAGGTCCCTTATGAATTCTGGAGGTACAAATGAGATATCTATAATGTGCCCAACCCCTGGTAGGGGCATTTATATGTAGTAGGTGCTTAATAAAGGATTGTTTTTTTTTCTACTTTCTTTTCTCTCCATTATCTTTAATCCCATTGCTCTGTATCTAGGCCTCCTACCTCAAACAGAGGAATCCAGGCTTCCAGTCTCAAAGGCGTGGGGGTGGGAGGGAGCCTGGGATGGTGTATGAAACAGGAAGGCAGGGACACCCTGAAGCCAATCTCTGAGCCCAAGAAGCGTCATTCTCATCTAGATCCCCAGTGCCAAGGCCAGAGCTCCTAGTAGATGCAGATAAAAGCTCTTTTTAAAAAAAATCAATAGAATTGCAAGCTTTTCCTGCTTCCCTTTCCCCAGCCAAGCCAAAAGGGGTGTGACCCCTTCTGGGGTTGGTCTCTTTCCAATCACCAAAAAGGTCCCTTTGACAACCACATTTCCCCATCACTCTAGTAGAGGTCATTGGGTAAAATCATAGCATAGCATGGCATAATACCAGAGCAGGGAGGGACCTCAGAAGGCACACCTAAGCAGGAATCCCCTAATCCAGAAGTCCCCCAGCCTCCAGGGTTGGGGAGCTCCCCAACTCCCCACCAGCCTAGGCTGCTTTGGGGCAACTCTCATTGTTCGGAAGTTTTGCCTTGTCTCAAGCCAAAATCTGTGTGTCCTCTGGGGCTGAGCAGAACAAGGCTAATCCCTTTTCCACAGGACAGTCCTTTAAATACTAGAAGACAGATTCCATTGTCTGCAGCCCCTTCTCCCCCCCCCCCCCCAACACATACATTAGTTATTCTCCACTAATTTAATCAATTCTTCAATCAATTTAGGCTTTCCTCTTTTCAAGCCCATCTATGCATTAAGAAACTACTATGTGGAGGGTCTCATGCTTAGTGGGTGATGTGAACCCAGAGAAAGCTAAAGACCCTTCCAGCCCCCAACCAGCCACCCCCACCTCAAGAGTTTGTGGTTTGGCTCTGGAGCCCAGCATAAACACCGGAAACATTAAATAACAGCCAGAGATTGGAAAAACAAGGAAAGCTTCTTCATTGAGTCTCTCATTTCTTCAACTTGGCCAGTGGCCAGAGGCTTCCTCAGGGTGATGATGCATTTGGCACCCCCTCTTATCCCTGTCCTGCCTTACCCTAGCAATATTGTGGAGGCTACACACACACACACACACACACACACACACACACACACACACACACACGCAGAGCGGACTTTAGATGGTTGCACAGGAATTTCCTTACTGTCCTTTGCTCGTAACAATAGTCCTCAGTGCCAGCCTGGACTGAGACACTTGACCCAGAATGAGCCCTAACCTTGATCATAATCAGAGGTTCTGACTTCTAGCCACAGACTAGTCCTTAATTTTGGTCCCAAACTGACCCCTGACCATGGTCAAAGACTAGGCCCTGTCCATTGGCTCAAACACATTATAAATGGATCCCCAGGAGACAAGATGAGGGAACATGGATGACTCTCTATGAACCCACTTACCCAGATATATAATCTTCAGCTGTTCACTGTCCGGGCACCAGACTCCTGCATTTGATTGATTCTCCCAGTGGTATCATGCCTCATGCCAATAAAACCACCAAGAGACTTTACTTTAGAGAAATAAAGAAGAGTGCCAGTATGTTGGGCCCTTCATTACTAAGGCAATGTAAGAGAAATGTGTGGGGGTATGCTTGGAAACAGCCCTGGCTCTGGCATTTGAGTAGTGAATCCCAGCACTGTTGTTTACTCCCAAATGTCCTTGAAACAAATGTCACTTATATAATTGGAGAACTATTCATTGTTCATGGTTGGGTCATGCCACTATAAAAAAATATGATTAAATCACCTAAATTAAGTTATGAATTTATTGCCATACCTATGTTGTTGTTTGTCCTTCATTTTCAAAGAGGACTACCATGGGTTGATGTGGCCAGAAAATGTTTCTGACTTTCAAGCTCATAGAAATGAATTTCTTAAAAGAACTACTCTTGACTTGGAGGTATTTAGGGACCAAAAAAAAAGTGTTATGCATTACAGTGATTAACAGAAGCTAAAAGTGTAAGTAAAAGGAGTGGGTCAATCCCCTGAGGGGATAAGCAACAGCTATGGAAATTTAGTAAAGATAGTTAACTATACCCAGCAGGGAATAAACAACATTAAAAAAAGGAAAGTAAAGCTAGGTGGGAGATCAGAGCAACTGGGTTGATTCTAGGGTATCCATAGTATATGAAGTAGAGGGACATGAAGATTTATTTGGGGAATCGAGAGCAAGCTGGCCTCCCAAAAGGAGATAGCAACTCAATTGAGGAGAAGGTGACCTTTGGAAGGATCAGGAAGTTGTGTTACTTAGGATGGGGAAATAGCTCCAAGATCAGAGAAAAGGTTTTGAGGGATATGTAGATTTGGGGTGTAGCTCAAAGAGCATAGATGAGTTAATTAAGGACTTAGTAGAGGGGCCATAGCTCCAAGATTTAATCCTTTCAGGCCAGGGCAGGAGTCCATTGTTTTGTTGATAGGGGCTTGTCTTGTGCCTGGGGGCAGATCTTTACAGAGTCCTTGCCAGGGGCAAGCAAGGTACTTTACAAAAATTCATTGACCCTTCAGTGATGTCTAATCTCATTCCAATAAATTCACCAAGGAACTTCACGTTACTTTAGAGAATTAAGCAAAACAAAAGCAAAACTTATCTGAGAAACAAAAGATCAAGAACCCCAAAGGAAATAATTTTCAAAAGTAGAAAAAAATTCAAACTGTACCAATAAAACATTTGCTTTCAAAACTCTTTGCCAGTGGTTAAGATGACCCATGGAAATACCTGGATCCACAACACTACACCCACAAGAAATCAAATGGAATAGCCTAGTTAATGTGGAGTCAATTTAAGAACACTGATACTTAGAGGAAATACTCTCTTTTTGTTAGAAATTAATGTGAAAACTCAAAAATAGTTGGACAGAAATTACAATTAGACCAAGATCTTATACTATATATGGCAATGTGATGATGGGGATGTAATCATGTTTGTCCTTCATTCTCGATGACTATGACTTTGAAGTGATGCTATTACTAGCACTTAAATTAGATTTGAGGGGGGGAAAGGGGGCGGCCGCTGTGCTGTGCTCAGTCACCAGCTCCTTCAGAGCCATCTGGGTCCAGTGGCCAAATGTGTATCAGGTCTACTGATGTGAGACCATCCGGGTTAAGTCACTTGCCCAAGGTCACACAGTTTGTAAGTGTCATGGGTTTGAAGCCACATTTGAATTCAGGTCCTCTCGATTCCAGGGTTGGGGCTCATCCACGGCACCACTTAGCTGCTCAGATGGCTCCACTTTGATTGGCATACAACTAGATATTATGGTCATATCCTAAAAAAAAAAATAGAAGGAGTCTTGTGTCACTGAATATTAACTAAAGTGGGATTACAGCTGATCCTAGAAAATCAATCATTTTAATTACATAAGATTGAAAAGTGTTAAGGGAAAAAACATTTATTAAGCTCCTACAACGATCTAAGTCCTGGGAATACAAAGAAAAGCAAAAACAGTTCTTGCTCTCAAGGAGCTTCCAGTCTAATGATGGAGACAACATGCAGATCACTAGGTGCAAACTAGCTATAGACAGGATAAACTGGTGATAATCAACTGAGTGGAGGCAGTAGATTTAAGGGGGATTGGGAAAAGGTTTGTATAGGAAGTGGGATTGTAGTTGAGACTCAAAGGAAACCAGAAAGGCAGTAAAGAAACAAGGACTTCTTTGCTGGGGGAGTCATTAAATCATAAAGTCTGTGGAAGGTTGTAAGGTATAAGAAGACTAGAAAGGTGGGGGAGGCAGGTAATGAAGGACTTTGAATACCAAACAGAGGATTGTCTGTTTGAACCAGAAGATAACTGGAAGTTACTGGTGGGGGACCGGGAGGAGACATGGTTAGCCTGTGCCATAGGGAGGTCACTTTATAGCTGAATGGAGGATGAACTGTAGTGGGGAGAAACTCAAGGCAGCCCTCAACCCCCAAAGCTATTACACTAACCCATGTATGATGTGATGAGGGTCTGTACCAGGGTGAAAGTAATGTCAGAGGAGAGAGGGAGGCATAGTCAAGGTAAAATCTTTGGCGACAGATTGTGTGTGTGTGGGGGGGGGGGCAGAGAGAGAGGGATTGAAGATGCTACCTTGGTTTCAGGCCTGGGTGACTTGGATAATGGTGGCATACTCAATAGTAATAAAGAAGAGAAGATTTGGAGAGAAAAATACTGACTTCTGAATTTAAGATGTCTATGAGACAATTAGATCCTGAGTGTTAACAGGTAAAAAATCCTTTGAAGCCAGTATACTCTGAGAAAGTTCTGGTGTACAGTTTGTATAGGAAATTGATACAAATATACAAGAACAAGAGCCAAACCAGGAGAAATGGCAGAACAATAGAAAGGGTTAATTTTCAAAAGAAAGAAATGCAAACTATCAACATCCCCATAAAAGAGTGCTCTAAATCCCTAATAATTAGAGAACTGAAAATATAAACAATGCTAAGGGTCAGCCTCACACCAGTAGATTGACAAATCTGTCCATCAGTTAAGAACTGTTCATAAGTAACTTGTGTTTGCTGCTGTGAGGCACTGTAGATAAAGTGAAAATAAGTAAATAAATAATGTTTTCCTGCTGCAAACTTGACAAAAGAGGAAAGCGTGCAAGTGAGGCAGGCCAATTAACGCAAGATTTCATCTCCAGCTCCCTCAGCCTGAGGCCAGGGCCCTTGTTATCCCCAAGTCTTGTCCCCAAGGAGTTTATCATCCACTCGGTGCAGGTCTGAATGTTCTATCAAGAAGGATGAGAATGTGGCAGAGGCAAAGAGAGTCCCAATGAAGAAATTATGACTATCTCGGGCTGGGGGAAAGGAGAGAGATCCAGGAAGACTTCCCTTTGGAGATGACGCTCAAAGACAAGGAAAGAATTTTCACCAAGGGAAGCCATCCAGTCCTGAAGAATAGATGGCAAAAAGTGGAAAATCAGAGTTCCTGCCTTCAAGGAGCTTCAGTCTGCAGGGAGAACCTGGCCCCAATGGTGCGGAATCGCACTTTCTCAGCTGAGAGGCTCCGCCAAGGTCAGCTGCTACTAAATGGATCTAGCTCCCTCCCCCAAAGGGGAGCAAGCCTTCCCGGATGGGGGGACCACCCTTGGACACCCCTGATGGTCCATCAGCTTCTCCTCTTTGAGTGACCGAGCATGGCCCCCTTTCCTCTGAGATCCTGGTGATATGTGGGTGGTCACTGAAGCTGAGGAGAGGCCAGGGACCTGGAGAGGAGGCTGCCTGAGCCTCTGGCCTTCATGTGGCCTGGCTTGCTGTGGCTTAGCTTAATTTTCTATTAGGGGTTTCATATATCAGGGTAAACCGTTTCCCAAAAGCAGACAGAGGATAACAGACACACAATTTCACCCAGAGAGAAAACAAAATGCCTTACTTAGAGGCAGAAATGAATAGCACAGAGGGAGAGACACAGAGACACAAAGAGAGACAGAGGAGAAGAGAGAGAGAGAGAGAGAGAGAGAGAGAGAGAGAGAGAGAGAGAGAGAGAGAGAGAGAGATTGAGAGAGATTGAGAGAGCGCCCCAACAGTCTGATTCCTGGCCCCCTCCAGCTTGTCCAATCCAAACAAGGCTTGGCTCCGCCAGGCTGCCCCACCCAGCCCAGCCTCCATCCCGGCAGCTCTGAAAAGGCCCTCTTTCTCTCTCCTGGCAGAGCTGCCCCCAACAAGCTCTGGGCCTCCAGCCCTCGCCCAGGCTGCCGGCTCCATGACTAGACTTTTTCACTCGGGGGGAGGTGGGGCTGGGGTGCAGGGTGACGCCCAATGGGGGCTTTTCTGGGAGGGGGATGTTTGGGTATCCCTGTGCTGGTGCCTTCCCAGATATCCCCAGCTCAACCCCTCCCCACTCCTCTCTCAGCCGTGGGGGCTGCTAGGCTCAGAATCACAGTTGAAGGGGCCTCGGAGAATCTCTAGCCTGACCCTGTCCTGAACAGGAATCCTCTTTCTAACATTCCCAGCTTCCCCTTGAATACTTCTAGTGATGGGAAACTCACTACATGTCCAAAAAAGCTCACTGGGGCCAGTTCTGCTTTTAGGAAGCGTTTCCCAATTTTGGACCTAAATTGGTGTCTTTTGCATCTTCTCTGCTTTCCCCT
This sequence comes from Macrotis lagotis, assembly GCF_037893015.1. NCBI lineage: Eukaryota > Metazoa > Chordata > Mammalia > Peramelemorphia > Peramelidae > Macrotis > Macrotis lagotis. Next base: position 337,822,267 of record NC_133659.1, read on the forward strand.
ACTCTTGCCCACAAAAGGCCTTCCAGTAGAAAACTCCAATTTCATCCCTTGAACCTTCTCTTCTCAAGGATACCTAAGCCTCATTGTTTTCCTTTTTGGTCTGGAGACCCTTCCCCATCTTACCTGGCCACCTTTGGACCCTGTCTCACTTGCCAAGGTCTTTCCTGAAATGTATCTCTCCTAACAGAGCAGGAGGCTCCAGTTGGGGCTGACCCAGATGAAGGAGGGAGGCCTGGCTGCCTCTGCTGCTCCCCGGGAGTGCCTGGGACATTTGGGAAGGGGGCATTTGATTTTATTCCTTTTATTGGTGTGGAGAACTCCCTTGGGAGGAAAGTCTCTCTACTGAGGCAGGCCACCCCTTCTTTGAAATTCAGAGTTCCAGAGAGTTGTCCAGCACTCTGAGAGGTTGGGGACTGGCCCAAGGTCGCATAGTCATCGGCTGTCAGACAGGATTGGAACATGTATCTTGGCTTCAAGGCAAATTCTCTATCTTAGGAAATGACTGAGCTTATCCAGAAAGGTACTGTTTGGGGTGAGAGTTCTCTGAGCGTAGTCTGAGACGTGGGCTTCTTGGGCCTTCATCTTTGAAGGGGAGCAACGGCCTCACAGGGAGCATCTTAACTGACTGGCGAACTGGATTTAAAAGAGACAGAGCTATGCAGCTGCCAGCCTCACTGTCTCCCAGAGTCACTGGACTTCGATGACAGACAAAAGTCAGGACGACCGGTGATGGTTGGGATGCCGGGGATGACCTTGGTGTCTCCCTTGTCTGGTCGAGGTCTAAACTCTCACAGCACCTGCCTCAGTCGCCTTCTTGGCCATTGGAACAAATCATTCTCATCCGCATAGTCTTCACGTGCTTGGGGATAGACATGCCCCTGACTCACCAAAGGGTTTAAGGCCAAACGATTTTATTAAGTGTAGTCAATGTCCATGCCATGGCTTCTTGGAGCCACGGGTGAAAGGTAGTGGATGCCTGAGGAGGAGAGAGATAGGGACAGAGACAGAGACAGAGAGAGAGAGAGACAGAGAGAGATGAGAGGGGAGAGAGAGACAGAGACAGAGAGACAGAAAGAGAGACAGACAACCTTGCTGCCTGACACACTAGCCCTCCCTGAACCCTCCATACACCCCATCTGAGACAAGTCCTCATTAGATAGTGAGGCCTCATGGGCAGGGACAGAGGATTAGTCCTTTGTTCTCTTCACAGGCTTCTCCTGGAACTCTCTGCATACAGCAGGCACTTCATACATGCAGGTGCAATGGAATCAGATGAAATCCTAGAAGAGATTCACATTCCATCACACATCCCTTAACTGATCCCTTTAAACCAGGATCTCCTAAGGACAAGACAAAATGGGGGGAGGGCAGAAGAACATGGAAGGAAGAGGGGGTATCCCCAAAATGGGCCCAGCTGACTGTCCTCTCTTACAAGCGGAGGGCTGCTCATCCAAGGAGCAAGGCGTGAGCCACAGCAGATCACACAGAAGCAGGGGATACACCTGGATGAAGCCCCACTCAGATCCAGATAGCTGGAAATCAGAAATCAATCAATGCTCTTTTGTGGCCTGCCCCCAAAGAGGCAGAGCCCTTGAGGGGGCCTCAGGAAGGCCCCTTTCCTCCCTGTTCTGTCTGGTTCCCCACTGGTAAAGTAGGGGGTGGGCTGCCCTCCCAGACTCCCTGGAGCTCCGATAATTTATTATTCTGGGACTCTAGAGAGAGAAACAACCCAAAGTATTTGGGAGCAAGCCAGCTTTGGAATCAGGAAGAGCTGAGTTCAAATTCTAATGCACCCCAAGATGGGGCTCCTTTAGAGGTCATTTCTTGGCCTTAAAGACCCCTCCTCCTCTGGCCCCTGGCCCCGAGCTTAGGCACCTGTTCTACAGCCAGGCCTCCGATCTGCCCTCTGGTTTCCCATGGGGCTTAAAAGCCCCCCCTTGTGAGCTGTCCCCTTGGTAAGGGGTGGACACAGCACCTCAGTAGTCACACCTACAGTGTGTGAGAATTGGGGGGTTGGGGGGAGGACTCGTCATCGGGCTCAGGGGATCTAGACGCCACTACAGGGTCTGACACAAGATCCCTTTCATTCTGAAGGACCTCAGTTGCTTCTTCTGAAAAACAAGGGCAGTCACAACCTCCCAGGGTTGACGTCAGAAATGATAAAAGGTTATCTGCAGCCCTGGATCTTCTCTTTTCTTCAAGGCCTCTCCCAGGCTCTGGGAGAGAGCAGGGGCCAAGGGCCTTCCAGGTGTCCCCAAGGTCCAGGATCTGGGGCTCATGTCCGCTGGACACTGACCAGATTTCCCCGGGCAGGGAGACTGGCTATGAACCTCTCCTGGCATCCCTTTCTAGCTCGGCCCTTCGGCATTCTCCACTCTAAGGTTGCTGCCAGCCTAGGAGGGGAGCGGGAGAGGCCGGGGGCCCACACACCGGGCAGGAGGAGCGGAGGCTGGCAAGCTTTGGGCGGGGCTGGATGGGGACCTGGCAGGGCCAGCTCCTGCACACTCTGTCCTCACAGTGTGGGGGACAGGCATTGTATGACCTTTCAGGTTTTGTGTTTTTTTAATCCCAAAATAATCCCTAGTAAATGCTGGGGCCAGAGCAAATAGCCTCCTCCGGCAGCAGGGCCTGGCCCTGGCCCAGGCCCAAGGCTGCTATTATTGCCACAGAGTAACCCCGGCGGGGCGGAGCCAGCAAGGACCCAACTCTCCTTAACCCTGTCCATCCCACCTTGGCCACGGTTCTTGAAGGGGCTCCTGGGAGGCAGAGAGCCGTGAGGGAGGCCGCCTCTGAAGGGAGGCCTGGAAGGGCCTTTGGGGCAAGGCTCTTCCCTTCCAACCAAGGCAGGCGTTGTAAGGGTTGTGATCCTCATTTAACAGATAAAGAAACTGAGACTCCAAATGGATTCTGGCTCAGGTACAGGACTTCTGAGATCCCCACTAGCTCTGATTCTGGCAAAGCCCATGACCCCACCTAGCATCGGTCACCTGGAGGCTGCCTTCCCTATCCTTTCCAATGGCTCTGGCCAAGTCCTCTGGAAGGCTTGCTACCTTGACTCTCTTATCTGCCCTTGCCACCTCCTTACCCAGCTTAGAGCAAGGCCCCAGAATCTGGGTATGAGAGAGGGCCATCATGGGCAGGAGAGAATTCCCACCTCGAGACTCACACACAACAGGGCTGGTCTCTGAACAGTCTCTGAACAGAGGTGGCAAAAAGCTTTGGAGAGAAAGGAAAGGCCTTTGGTGAGGAGGACAAGTGGAAGCTCTAGGGCTCTCTCCAATCCTGCCCCTCCAGTCAGGAAGCCACAGGCTCAGAGGAGGGCCGCCAAGTTCTGCGGAGTCAGTCTCTTCATCCTACTGAGGAAGAGGGGGAAGGCACTTACCCAAGGTTAGCCAGTGGCTTGGATTAGAACCCCTAATATGGCAAGCCTGGGCCTGGGTGCACAATAGGTACCAAATAAATGCTTATGGAATGTTTAAAAAACTATCATACTGGGGCAAATAAGTGATGCAGCAGATAGAGCACCGGCCCTGGAGTCAGGAGGACCCAAGTTCAAATCCGACCTCAGACACTTAATAATGACCTAGCTGTGTGGCCTTCTCTGGACTCCAGGTTGGCCGCCAATCTTGCATCTCAAACTACCTTTCAGAGATCTTGAACTAGATGCAAAGTAGATACCTGAAACCCAGCATGTCCAGAGCAGAACACATCATTTCCCCCCAAATCCTTCCCACCTTCCCCTGCTCCAATCCATCCTCAATTCACCCCCATTCAGTAAACTCCAGAGACTTCCTACAGGAGCAAAGCCCCTACTAATCTAGCCCCCCTCCTCCCTTTCCAAGCTTCTTACACCTTATTCCCATTACACTCCCTTTCAAAGTTCCTCTTTGAGCCCGGCCTCCAGGCTATTCTACAAACAAGACCCTCTGTCTCTCAGCTCTGGACCTTCTTTCTTTCTTTTTTTTGTGAAAGATTTTATTTATTTTGAATTTTACAATTTTTCCCCAATTTTGCTTCCCTCCCCCCACCCCCCCACAGAAGGCAGTCTGTTAGTTTTTCCATTGTTTCCATGGTATACATGGATCTAAGTTGGATGTGATGAGAGAGAAATCATATCCTTAAGAACAAGAAAAAAATAAAATATAAAGGATAGCAAGATTACATAATAAGATAACAGGTTTTTAAAAAGTAATTAATTAATTAAATTAATTAATCTGGATACAGATGGTATTCTCCATCGCATATACCCCCAAATTGTGCCTGATGGTTGCACTGATGGAAGGAGCAAGTCTGGACCTTTTTTTTTTTTAGGTTTTTTTTTTTTAAGGCAATGGGGTTAAGTGGCTCGCCCAAGGCCACACAGCTAGGTCATTATTAAGTGTCTGAGGTCGGATTTGAACTTGGGTCCTCCTGACTCCAGGGCCGGTGCTCTATCCATTATGCCCCCTAGCCGCCCCTAAGTCTGGACCTTCTTTCTGACCATCCTCCTTCCTGAAAGGCCCTTCCTCCTCTGCTCTGACTGTCGACCATCCTTCCTTCCTTTAATTTCCAAATAAAATCCCACTCCCTGAAGCAAGCCTTCTCCACCTCCTCTCTGCCTCAGTGCCTTCCCTTTGCTAAATATCTCCTATTTGTGCTATATAGAGAATTAGCTTTTTAGAGAAGGTTTGCCCCTTGTCTGCCCCATTAGGTTGCAAGTTCCTCCAGGGCAGGGTCTGAATTTTATCTTTTTTTTTCATCCTCCATGTTAACCCAGGTGTTTCATAAATGTTGACTGATTGATTGACATGGCTTCTACCCTCCAGAAGCTGACAGTCTAGCAACTGTTTCCATTCCTTCCAGTCTCCCTTCCATCCCCTTCTTGGGTCAGTCTCTTTGGTTCCTCAACTGTCTTCATTTGTCGCCAACATGTAGTTCCTTCTCTCTATCTGCCAGAATCCTTCTCTTCCTTTGAAGCTATTCCTCCAGGAAGGCCTCCAGGATTCCTCAGTTGAAGGTAGAACATAGCATCAGGTCTCTTCTGGGATCCTGTCATTGTTTCCCTTTTAGCTTACTTATCTATGAATGCCCCTGGTCCCCTCATAGAATGTGAACACCATAGAGCAGAGAGGAGTAAACGAAGTTTGTAGAGGATGGGATGCCATAGAAGAACTCCCCTTTCCCTCAGGGATGCAGTGGATTGTCCTAGAGTCCATATAGGTTCACATCCGCTTACTAAGCTTGTGACCTGGACAAGTCATTTAATTTTTATCTGCCTCAGTTTCCTCATCTGTAAAATGGAGATTCTACAGTTTTCAGGGTGAGGATCAAATGAGATACTATTTGTAGAGAACTTCACCAACTCAGTGATGTGGAAAAGCTCTCTGACACTCAAGTCAAGGACCTTGAGTGGATTCCCAGCTTGAGGGCCCAGTTGTGCTGGTTAGCTCACACATTTTGGGGCTTCTGGATCCGATTCCCCTCCCACTGAGATGGAACCACCGGACACATGGCTGCCTGGGTTTGGAATTCCACCATCTAGCTCTTCTGGGCCAACAAAAACTTGTCAAGGGCCGATATAGAGTTTAGTATTTATTTATGACTACAATGTAGCCCATATCACCAATGAGTATAGTAATAAAATGTAATTAAGAATAAGATTAAAACATGAGAATCTTTTAAACAAGAAATAAGGACCTGTTATTTTAAATGTGAACACTGAGTTTGCTTTTTTGGTTACCAGCACCTCTATATCTGGTTTGATAGAGATTGTAGAGATGAGAAGAATCTTTTCAAGCTGCTCAGTTGAAATTTTTGTTCTATTTTTACTTTTGGGTTGTTTCATATAGGAAAAAAGTTGCTCCCAAATATACATACTCCCCAAAAGAGATGCCACGAACAGGGTGCATTTGTGAAATACTGTATATTTTTCTTTAGGCGAGTACTTATAAAAGTCCAATAGACATGTGAATAAATTTTTCTTTAAATTGCACAACTCTATCCATTCTCTTTGCAAGTTTGCAGGCAATGTCTTGATGTCAACTGAGAATGGAGCAGTAAATAGACTGAATTACAGTTTTCTAAAAATCTAGAAAAGTCAGGATCATATATGCGGATCTTTTGTAAAACAAGACAAAACAAAACTCAACTGTCTGTGAGACTGCACGATGTTGATTCTGTGTTAAGCTGGCCTGTGAGGCGGTTCACCTGTTCATCTTCCAGTTTCGCAGGCTGTGTGAATAGGCTTTGAGAGCTGCACGGACCATAGGCTAAGAGTCGGACACACCTGTTCACTAGGCCAGAAGTAACTTCGGTTAAGTTGTGGAAAAGGTTTTCTGTCACATCTGCAGAATTCATTGTTTGGGGGCAATTGTGACTTGCATTTAGGGGACTGTCAAAGATCTTTGCCATATTGACTACAGTGACTTCAGTATCCTGTTGAGGAAGCAAGTGAAAAAACAGCATGTGTGCTTCTCCGGGACTCCAGAGAGCTGTTCTCTATTGGACATAGAAAGAATGAGTCCAAATAGACACCAGATGATTTGGCAGAATCATCAAAAACAATTTTTAAGGCTAGAGGGAGAGGAAAATTATGCGGCAATTGGCCAAAGACGGCACAAAATCTGACCTGCCAGTTTGGTGAGCCTGCTCCTGGACATTTGTAATGGAAGGCCCCTTCTCCCACTTCAGAGCTCCCATGGGGGGGGGGGCCTCTGTAACAAAAAAGACTTTTGATTGACTGCTGAACCAAGGGGGGTTTGATGAAAGGCTCCTTGGCAGGCGTGGTAATCGCTCACTGTGTGTTCTGGATAAGATCTGCTTTCCCTGAGGCTCAGTCACTTTACCTGTAAATGAAGGGAGCTGGCCTAGAGAGACTCTAGCTGGGGTGTAGGTGACCCCTGATCATTAGCGTCAGGCCCTTTCTTGATGTTGGTTCTTCCAGGCAGAGAGGCATGGCCCAAAGGCAGGAAGGAGTCCTGGTGGCTTCTTCATGGCACCCTGGATCCCCCAAGGTAGCTAAGGTACTAATTCGAAAGTGTGACTCCAGAGTGGAGAGTAGCGTTTGTTGGCACTCGGGTCTTGGATGCTGCTGGGGCCCCCTGGCTCCTCCTTCACCAGCTGTCAGAGCCTCGGAGTGATAGGGCGACAGTGCTTCCTGGAACTATTCATTTCTACACCTAGATCCTTCCCCCCATCAAACAAATGGACACATTGGGGCTCACCCAGGTAGAATGACTCACCCAAGGTCACAGAGTACATCGCTAATGGTGGAGCAGGAACCACAAAATTTGAGAGTTGGAGGATCCTCAGTAACTGTCTTGTTCCAGACACACACTGAAGGAATTATCCATAAAACTCTGGTCACCTAGGCAACGGCTCTTCTGGCCACTCCACACTGCCTTATTCATTATTGGAAATGTTACTGATAATGGAAGTCAAGGTTCCCCCCAAGTTTGACCCCAGTTTAGCTTTCTAAACTTGTTGCCCAGGTCTTCCCTATAAATACTCTCTCCTTGATGGGAGCATCTCCTCACCAGCCACTCACTCATGGCACTTCTGTTCCCATCTCCAGGCCGCACTCTCCCCCCTCACTTCCCATCTCTCTCTCCAACTCCTCACCACAATTTAGGAGCAAGGAGAACGCCTCCGTCCCCAGGACTCCTTCCCTGATTGTTGGAACCCATCATATAATTCCTTCATCCCTTTTGAGTCTGAACCCTTGTCCAGCCCTGGATCGTGCTCTACCCCATTAGGTGACTCTACCTGCCATGGGAACTCCTTTTGGGTAAAGCAAAGATTTTTTCTTCCTACAGTAGAACAGAGCCCAGGACTGAGGCACCAAGGGATGGAGGGAGGAAGAGAAGGAAGAAAGAAGGGAAGGAAGGAAGGAAGGGAAAAAGGAAGGGAAGAAAGAAGAGAGGAAGAGAGGGAAGAAAGACAAGTAGAGGAAGAAAGAAGAGAAGAATAAGAAGAACCAGAACCAGACCAAGAAAAGCAAGAACAAAAAGAACAAGAGAAGGAACAAGTAGAAGGGAGATCATAGAGGGAAAGAAGGAAGGAAATGGAAAAAAGAAAAAACAGAGAGAGAGGGAGAGAGAGAGACAGAGACAGAGAGAGACAGGGGGGGGAGGGAGGGAGAGACACACAGAGAGAGACAGAGAGAGAGAGACAGAGAGAGAGAGAGAGAGAGAGAGAGAAGCTACTATTTCTAGGTTCCAACTGGAAATGACTTCCCAGTCCTAAATTTATTCTGAGATTATTCATCCTTCTTCACCCTGGGACAGAATCAATCAGCTCTCCTTAATCCCTATAAACACTTTTCCTTTTAAATTGTTGCTCCAATATTTCACATCTCCCTTTTCGGAGGCTGGGAATAGGTCCTGTGGACATAACAAATGAGTCACATCGATCCTTCTCCAGGCTCTAAATTATTCATCTTGAGCCCTTCCTGGCAGCCTGGCTCCCCAGCTTCTCCTCACTTCCCTCCCCTCCCCCCTTCCCATTCTGATGGTCTGGAACGGGGTGGGGGGCAGGAATGGCTGACAGAGCAGGTGACCTTGACCAAGCCCTGGGAGGGGGCACTGATGGCCCCTGAACCCAGGAAGAGACCCCTTGGGACTTCCTGATATAGATTGAATGGGGTCCCCCGGGTGGGGTACCAGTGTGAGGGCCCCCCACTTCAGAGACAGCCAGGCAGCTGAGACTGAATGGGTTCCTTCCACTCTCTCCCTTGATGGCCCCTTGAGAGCCAGCACTGTCTAGGAGGCTTTCCATCAGCCTCAGCATCCTGGGCCCAACCCCTCCAGCTGGGGCCTGGGGTGCCACACCCAGAGAGGGCAGCTAGGCTGGAGCAAATGCAGCTGAAGGACCTGGGGGGGGGGGTAGAATATGGCTGGCTGTCCTCTGGATAGGGGTTCACCTTCTTCTGCCAGGTCTCCAAGGACAGAGCCAGCCATGGTCCAAGGAGGCTAAAAAATTGAGAGTCAATGTCAGGAAAAATGATGGATCTATGAGAGCTTTCCCAGACCAGTGACTGGCTCATTCTGTGAGTGGGAGCTTCCTCACAAAAAATAGGGGGCCACTTCTTGGGGGGAAGTGACTACTCCAAGGTCACACAGTCACTTAGATGCTGCATCCAGAAGACCAGAGTCCTGGGACCAGACTCACCATGCCAGGCCATCACCCTCCCCTTGACTGAGGCATACACTCTCCGCCCCCTCCAATGTAGACTCATAAACACAAGACACACTGCTGTAAACACACAGTCAGACATGTCCAGGCTCCTGCGTCTGCCCTTCCGTGATTCATGCCTCTAACACCTTTTCCATGGGAGCCTGGCTTGACCCAGGATCGGGATACAGCAACACCTCTCCCCACTTCCTTTCTTCCATCTCCCCTTCCCTTCCAAGGTCATCCTTTCCTCCCACCTCTAGCTGCTGGGAAGATAGCCCTGAGTGAATCGGGTGGCAAGTTGGCATATGTCACCTGCCCCCATCATCCTCCTGGTGAGCTCATGTCTGTCACCAAACCCTCAAACCCCAGAGCTGGGAAGGGCATGAGAAGCCATCAAACTAAACCCCATCATTTTACAGAAGGGAAAGCCAGAGATGGGGAGTGACTTGTCCAGGCCTCGAGACACTCAGGTCAGGGATCTCCCTGCCCCATCTGGTTCACTCTGGTCCCTTTGCCAGGCTCAGACATCTCATCTTGGGAAGAATAGCTGGAAGGAAGCAACCCTAAAATCCAGAAGTGATGGCTTATCCCACACCATGACAGACACCAAATGAGGGAAGTATTGGGGGACCTTGGGGACCCAGCTTTTCTTCCTCTGACTCAATGATTCCCAAAGGTGTCCTGCAAGAGCATAGCAGGAATTTGGTCATCTTTTAGACTTGGGACCTCAGTCAATCCCCAAGGCTGATGATCAAAAAATGACTTGTGTGGACCCTCCTCTATCTGGGGGTGGAGCTATCGCTGCTATGGAGAGTCTGGCTCATGGGCCCCCAGAGGCTGGAATGACTTGAGTCGCTATTAGCTTGAATCAACAGAGGCACTCCCCCGGAAACCTTTGTGGGTTGGTTTTATGGCTGGCTGGCTGGACATATGGATGGATGGATGAATGGATGAATAAATGAAGGCCTTGAACCATGAATATATGAAAGGGAAGTACATAGTAAATGAATGGATGGATGGATGAGTGAGTGGCAAAATGGATATGTGGGACTGAGATAGAGGACTAGATGATGAGATGGAGGTAGACTGATGGATGAATCAATCAATGGAGGTGTTGGGAGACATAGGCATACATGGACAGATGAACAGATGATAAATGGGTGATGAATGATGGGTGGGTGGAGGGATGGTTGGACAGATGAATAGATAGATGGATAAATGGATAATGATTAGATGAATAAATGGTTGAATGATGAGTGGAGGGAAGAAGGATGAGGGATGAACTGAATTATAGAAAAAGAATGAATGATTGGCCAGAATGGGTAGATGGATGACTAGAATGGGTGGTTGAGGGTGGCTAGGTGGCGCAGTGATTTGTGCCCTTCTGCTTTATCTCCAACTCAGGACTTGTGGAGCAGATTTGATCATGGCCTCCCATCTCATGGTGCCCTTCGCTCCAACCAGATCACCAACCTCTGCTGGGAAGTGTGGCACCTTCCACTCAGCATTTTCATGCCTTCACATCCCAGCCACTCTGAACTGGAGATCGTGATCCAAACCCATTCCCCACTCCTCCACCTGATTTCTCATTCCTAGCCACCTCAAACCTCGAATTTTCAACCCAACATAATCCAGCCCTTCCACTGTGCCCCTTGGAATGGTTTGTTCCATGGCAACAAACTTGCCTTCATCCTACATGTTTTCCTCTTCCTGATCCTCCATTAACTAGCTCTTGAGGAAATCTGGCTTCTCTCCCCCACCCCCCCCCGACCTTTCTGGCTTCTCTTTCCTATTCTGATTTCACCTTCACTCCTTCTCCTCAACTCACTAGTCAAGGCACCCCATTGGGCTTCCAGGTTCTCCCCCTTACCTCCAACACTCAGGAACCTCTCTTCTTTTGAGGTGCATGCAGTTCATGCTGACAGCCAATCAAATCACTAGTCTCCTGATCTCCAGTTCACTCCAACCTTTCCTCAATGAGTTCAGCTCCTGGCTCCCAATTTTTCTCTCCTGCTCTCCCATTAGGTGACTTTGATATATATATATATAATATGTCACTTATGAGGCTCTCCCTCACCACCCTAACCACTCAGTCTACTCACTTCCTTTGATTTACTCCTCCCTCCCACTGCAGTCACACACAAAGATGGTCCTAGCTTTGATCTTGCCATCTCCCACAAATGTACCACCTCCAGGTTCAAGAATTCTGAAATCCCTTTATCTGCCTACAATCTTTTGGTTTTTCCCCACTCCCTCTACCTTTCCTTATGAATCCTTAATCTTTGTCCAATCTCTTGATCCCTCCATTCTCTTCCAAACCATCTCTGCCCCGACCAGTCTCTCCTCTTTTCCCCACCTCAAACTCTTGGTGAATCAATTTAATTCTCCATTGTCCTTTTCTCTTGAATTCCTAGCCCCCTCATCATATGACCAAGCCAAAGCCTTGGATCACTTCCACCATTTGTCCCCCTCCTGCCCACACACATGCTGCTGAATGAAGGTGGAGAAAATCACACAATGATTCTGATGGGATCCACTACTCATTTTACTCCAGTCTCAAATAAGCCCCCACTAGGCAATCTTTCTCTGCCTCCCTTAGTAACTCTCCTACTCTCCACAGTGGCTTTCCTACACCCTCTCATCCTCTTCAAGCCTCCCATTGTTCCCTTCCCCCATTCTCTCTGAGAACCTTGAATCAAAGTCTGCAGTAAAAAATGAGGCCATTTTAGCTCCTCACTTCCTATCACTCAGATACCTTTTGCCCTTCTTTCCTTCTTCCCCTATTAACTCCCATGATGAAGCACCTGACCTCTTACCCACGAGTTGTTCAAGTGATTCCATTCCACTCTGTCTTCTCCAACAGATTGCCCCCTCTGCCATCCCCATGCTTTCTCTTATTTTCAACCTTTCCCTGTCATCTGGCTCATCTCCTACTGCCAACAGACATCCTTAAAAATTCCTCACTTGACTCTTCCAATTGAGATAATCATGGTATTTTGTCTTTGCTACTCTTTGTAGTTAAACTTCTCAAACAAGAGTCACTCCCACTTTCCCTCTTCTCCCTCATTTCTTAATTCTAGCAATCGGGTTTCCAACCTTATCATTCCACCCAAACTATTCTTTCCAAAGTGGCCAATGGTCTCTTAGTTGCCAAGTCCAATGGCCTTTCCTTCATCCTCATCATCCCTTGACACTATTGATCATTCTCTCCTCCTTGTTACTCTCTTCTCTTCTGGTTCTCCTTCTACTTCTCTGACCACTCCTCCTCTGTCTCCTTTGCTGGGTCCTCTCCCAGACCATGCTCTCTATCTGTAGGTGTACCTCAAGGTTCTGTCCTGGGCCCTATGCTCTTTTTCCTCTAGGCTTCTTTCCCTGTGATCTCAGAGAGCTACTTACCACAGATTTAATGACTCTTTAATGCTGATGATTCTCAGATCGACTTTTCCTGCCTCACTCTCTCTGTTAGCCACAAATCTTTTTTTTTAAATTACCAAAAATTATATTAGAATTAATATTAACTCAGGGCCTTGTCCCAGATACGTACACCTTTCCAAGGCTAGTGTGATAAATCATGGAATTTATGCAATTCATAAAAATACTTAAAGGTCTTAAAATGTATTTGTAATAGTTTTCATCTCTGTCAATAAGTCACAGAGATACCTTGCTGATTTTCCATCATTCAGTTGTGTCTGATTCTTTGTGACCCCATAGGCAGTAGTTTGCCAATACTGTCCGTCTAGCTCAATGAATTGTTAATAGTTTGATTCTGCCATTACTTCTTATTTTTGCAGGGCAATGGGGTTAAGTGGCTTGCCCAAGATCACACAGCTAGGTAATTATTAAGTATCTGAGGCTGGATTTGAACTTAGGTTCTCTGGACTCCAGGTTGGCCGCCAATCTTGCATCTCAAACTACCTTTCAGAGATCTTGAACTAGATGCAAAGTAGATACCTGAAACCCAGCATGTCCAGAGCAGAACACATCATTTCCCCCCAAATCCTTCCCACCTTCCCCTGCTCCAATCCATCCTCAATTCACCCCCATTCAGTAAACTCCAGAGACTTCCTACAGGAGCAAAGCCCCTACTAATCTAGCCCCCCTCCTCCCTTTCCAAGCTTCTTACACCTTATTCCCATTACACTCCCTTTCAAAGTTCCTCTTTGAGCCCGGCCTCCAGGCTATTCTACAAACAAGACCCTCTGTCTCTCAGCTCTGGACCTTCTTTCTTTCTTTTTTTTTGTGAAAGATTTTATTTATTTTGAATTTTACAATTTTTCCCCAATTTTGCTTCCCTCCCCCACCCCCCCACAGAAGGCAGTCTGTTAGTTTTTCCATTGTTTCCATGGTATACATGGATCTAAGTTGAATGTGATGAGAGAAAAATCATATCCTTAAGAACAAGAAAAAAATAAAATATAAAGGATAGCAAGATTACATAATAAGATAACAGGTTTTTAAAAAGTAATTAATTAATTAAATTAATTAATCTGGATACAGATGGTATTCTCCATCGCATATACCCCCAAATTGTGCCTGATGGTTGCACTGATGGAAGGAGCAAGTCTGGACCTTTTTTTTTAGGGTTTTTTTTTTTGCAAGGCAAACGGGGTTAAGCGGCTTGCCCAAGGCCACACGGCTAGGTAATTATTAAGTGTCTGAGACCGGATTTGAACCCAGGTACTCCTGAAGGCCGGTGCTTTATCCATTATGCCCCCTAGCCGCCCCTAAGTCTGGACCTTCTTTCTGACCATCCTCCTTCCTGAAAGGCCCTTCCTCCTCTGCTCTGACTGCCGACCATCCTTCCTTCCTTTAATTTCCAAATAAAATCCCACTCCCTGAAGCAAGCCTTCTCCACCTCCTCTCTGCCTCAGTGCCTTCCCTTTGCTAAATATCTCCTATTTGTGCTATATAGAGAATTAGCTTTTTAGAGAAGGGTTTGCCCCTTGTCTGCCCCATTAGGTTGCAAGTTCCTCCAGGGCAGGGTCTGAATTTTATCTTTTTTTTTCATCCTCCATGTTAACCCAGGTGTTTCATAAATGTTGACTGATTGATTGACATGGCTTCTACCCTCCAGAAGCTGACAGTCTAGCAACTGTTTCCATTCCTTCCAGTCTCCCTTCCATCCCCTTCTTGGGTCAGTCTCTTTGGTTCCTCAACTGTCTTCATTTGTCGCCAACATGTAGTTCCTTCTCTCTATCTGCCAGAATCCTTCTCTTCCTTTGAAGCTATTCCTCCAGGAAGGCCTCCAGGATTCCTCAGTTGAAGGTAGAACATAGCATCAGGTCTCTTCTGGGATCCTGTCATTGTTTCCCTTTTAGCTTACTTATCTATGAATGCCCCTGGTCCCCTCATAGAATGTGAACACCATAGAGCAGAGAGGAGTAAACGAAGTTTGTAGAGGATGGGATGCCATAGAAGAACTCCCCTTTCCCTCAGGGATGCAGTGGATTGTCCTAGAGTCCATATAGGTTCACATCCGCTTACTAAGCTTGTGACCTGGACAAGTCATTTAATTTTTATCTGCCTCAGTTTCCTCATCTGTAAAATGGAGATTCTACAGTTTTCAGGGTGAGGATCAAATGAGATACTATTTATAGAGAACTTCACCAACTCAGTGATGTGGAAAAGCTCTCTGACACTCAAGTCAAGGACCTTGAGTGGATTCCCAGCTTGAGGGCCCAGTTGTGCTGGTTAGCTCACACATTTTGGGGCTTCTGGATCCGATTCCCCTCCCACTGAGATGGAACCACCGGACACATGGCTGCCTGGGTTTGGAATTCCACCATCTAGCTCTTCTGGGCCAACAAAAACTTGTCAAGGGCCGATATAGAGTTTAGTATTTATTTATGACTACAATGTAGCCCATATCACCAATGAGTATAGTAATAAAATGTAATTTAGAATAAGATTAAAACATGAGAATCATGATAGAACATGTACCTTTTAAACAAGAAATAAGGACCTGTTATTTTAAATGTGAACACTGAGTTTGCTTTTTTGGTTACCAGCACCTCTATATCTGGTTTGATAGAGATTGTAGAGATGAGAAGAATCTTTTCAAGATGCTCAGTTGAAATTTTTGTTCTATTTTTACTTTTGGGTTGTTTCATATAGGAAAAAAGTTGCTCCCAAATATACATACTCCCCAAAAGAGATGCCACGAACAGGGTGCATTTGTGAAATACTGTATATTTTTCTTTAGGCGAGTACTTATAAAAGTCCAATAGACATGTGAATAAATTTTTCTTTAAATTGCACAACTCTATCCATTCTCTTTGCAAGTTTGCAGGCAATGTCTTGATGTCAACTGAGAATGGAGCAGTAAATAGACTGAATTACAGTTTTCTAAAAATCTAGAAAAGTCAGGATCATATATGCGGATCTTTTGTAAAACAAGACAAAACAAAACTCAACTGTCTGTGAGACTGCACGATGTTGATTCTGTGTTAAGCTGGCCTGTGAGGCGGTTCACCTGTTCATCTTCCAGTTTCGCAGGCTGTGTGAATAGGCTTTGAGAGCTGCACGGACCATAGGCTAAGAGTCGGACACACCTGTTCACTAGGCCAGAAGTAACTTCGGTTAAGTTGTGGAAAAGGTTTTCTGTCACATCTGCAGAATTCATTGTTTGGGGGCAATTGTGACTTGCATTTAGGGGACTGTCAAAGATCTTTGCCATATTGACTACAGTGACTTCAGTATCCTGTTGAGGAAGCAAGTGAAAAAACAGCATGTGTGCTTCTCCGGGACTCCAGAGAGCTGTTCTCTATTGGACATAGAAAGAATGAGTCCAAATAGACACCAGATGATTTGGCAGAATCATCAAAAACAATTTTTAAGGCTAGAGGGAGAGGAAAATTATGCGGCAATTGGCCAAAGACGGCCACAAAATCTGACCTGCCAGTTTGGTGAGCCTGCTCCTGGACATTTGTAATGGAAGGCCCCTTCTCCCACTTCAGAGCTCCCATGGGGGGGGGGGGGGCCTCTGTAACAAAAAAGACTTTTGATTGACTGCTGAACCAAGGGGGATTTGATGAAAGGCTCCTTGGCAGGCGTGGTAATCGTTCACTGTGTGTTCTGGATAAGATCTGCTTTCCCTGAGGCTCAGTCACTTTACCTGTAAATGAAGGGAGCTGGCCTAGAGAGACTCTAGCTGGGGTGTAGGTGACCCCTGATCGTTAGCGTCAGGCCCTTTCTTGATGTTGGTTCTTCCAGGCAGAGAGGCATGGCCCAAAGGCAGGAAGGAGTCCTGGTGGCTTCTTCATGGCACCCTGGATCCCCCAAGGTAGCTAAGGTACTAATTCGAAAGTGTGACTCCAGAGTGGAGAGTAGCGTTGTTGGCACTGGGTCTTGGATGCTGCTGGGGCCCCCTGGCTCCTCCTTCACCAGCTGTCAGAGCCTCGGAGTGATAGGGCGACAGTGCTTCCCGGAACTATTCATTTCTACACCTAGATCCTTCCCCCCATCAAACAAATGGACACATTGGGGCTCACCCAGGTAGAATGACTCACCCAAGGTCACAGAGTACATCGCTAATGGTGGAGCAGGAACCACAAAATTTGAGAGTTGGAGGATCCTCAGTAACTGTCTTGTTCAGACACACACTGAAGGAATTATCCATAAAACTCTGGTCACCTAGGCAACGGCTCTTCTGGCCACTCCACACTGCCTTATTCATTATTGGAAATGTTACTGATAATGGAAGTCAAGGTTCCCCCCAAGTTTGACCCCAGTTTAGCTTTCTAAACTTGTTGCCCAGGTCTTCCCTATAAATACTCTCTCCTTGATGGGAGCATCTCCTCACCAGCCACTCACTCATGGCACTTCTGTTCCCATCTCCAGGCCGCACTCTCCCCCCTCACTTCCCATCTCTCTCTCCAACTCCTCACCACAATTTAGGAGCAAGGAGAACGCCTCCGTCCCCAGGACTCCTTCCCTGATTGTTGGAACCCATCATATAATTCCTTCATCCCTTTTGAGTCTGAACCCTTGTCCAGCCCTGGATCGTGCTCTACCCCATTAGGTGACTCTACCTGCCATGGGAACTCCTTTTGGGTAAAGCAAAGATTTTTTCTTCCTACAGTAGAACAGAGCCCAGGACTGAGGCACCAAGGGATGGAGGGAGGAAGAGAAGGAAGAAAGAAGGGAAGGAAGGAAGGAAGGGAAAAAGGAAGGGAAGAAAGAAGAGAGGAAGAGAGGGAAGAAAGACAAGTAGAGGAAGAAAGAAGAGAAGAATAAGAAGAACCAGAACCAGACCAAGAAAAGCAAGAACAAAAAGAACAAGAGAAGGAACAAGTAGAAGGGAGATCATAGAGGGAAAGAAGGAAGGAAATGGAAAAAAGAAAAAACAGAGAGAGAGGGAGAGAGAGAGACAGAGACAGAGAGAGATGGGGGGGGAGGGAGGGAGAGACACACAGAGAGAGACAGAGAGAGAGAGACAGAGAGAGAGAGAGAGAGAGAGAGAGAAGCTACTATTTCTAGGTTCCAACTGGAAATGACTTCCCAGTCCTAAATTTATTCTGAGATTATTCATCCTTCTTCACCCTGGGACAGAATCAATCAGCTCTCCTTAATCCCTATAAACACTTTTCCTTTTAAATTGTTGCTCCAATATTTCACATCTCCCTTTTCGGAGGCTGGGAATAGGTCCTGTGGACATAACAAATGAGTCACATCGATCCTTCTCCAGGCTCTAAATTATTCATCTTGAGCCCTTCCTGGCAGCCTGGCTCCCCAGCTTCTCCTCACTTCCCTCCCCTCCCCCCTTCCCATTCTGATGGTCTGGAACGGGGTGGGGGGCAGGAATGGCTGACAGAGCAGGTGACCTTGACCAAGCCCTGGGAGGGGGCACTGATGGCCCCTGAACCCAGGAAGAGACCCCTTGGGACTTCCTGATATAGATTGAATGGGGTCCCCCGGGTGGGGTACCAGTGTGAGGGCCCCCACTTCAGAGACAGCCAGGCAGCTGAGACTGAATGGGTTCCTTCCACTCTCTCCCTTGATGGCCCCTTGAGAGCCAGCACTGTCTAGGAGGCTTTCCATCAGCCTCAGCATCCTGGGCCCAACCCCTCCAGCTGGGGCCTGGGGGTGCCACACCCAGAGAGGGCAGCCAGGCTGGAGCAAATGCAGCTGAAGGACCTGGAGGGGGGGTAGAATATGGCTGTCCGTCCTCTGGATAGGGGTTCACCTTCTTCTGCCAGGTCTCCAAGGACAGAGCCAGCCATGGTCCAAGGAGGCTAAAAAATTGAGAGTCAATGTCAGGAAAAATGATGGATCTATGAGAGCTTTCCCAGACCAGTGACTGGCTCGTTCTGTGAGTGGGAGCTTCCTCACAAAAAATAGGGGGCCACTTCTTGGGGGGAAGTGACTACTCCAAGGTCACACAGTCACTTAGATGCTGCATCCAGAAGACCAGAGTCCTGGGACCAGACTCACCATGCCAGGCCATCACCCTCCCCTTGACTGAGGCATACACTCTCCGCCCCCTCCAATGTAGACTCATAAACACAAGACACACTGCTGTAAACACACAGTCAGACATGTCCAGGCTCCTGCGTCTGCCCTTCCGTGATTCATGCCTCTAACACCTTTTCCATGGGAGCCTGGCTTGACCCAGGATCGGGATACAGCAACACCTCTCCCCACTTCTTTCTTCCATCTCCCCTTCCCTTCCAAGGTCATCCTTTCCTCCCACCTCTAGCTGCTGGGAAGATAGCCCTGAGTGAATCGGGTGGCAAGTTGGCATATGTCACCTGCCCCCATCATCCTCCTGGTGAGCTCATGTCTGTCACCAAACCCTCAAACCCCAGAGCTGGGAAGGGCATGAGAAGCCATCAAACTAAACCCCATCATTTTACAGAAGGGAAAGCCAGAGATGGGGAGTGACTTGTCCAGGCCTCGAGACACTCAGGTCAGGGATCTCCCTGCCCCATCTGGTTCACTCTGGTCCCTTTGCCAGGCTCAGACATCTCATCTTGGGAAGAATAGCTGGAAGGAAGCAACCCTAAAATCCAGAAGTGATGGCTTATCCCACACCATGACAGACACCAAATGAGGGAAGTATTGGGGGACCTTGGGGACCCAGCTTTTCTTCCTCTGACTCAATGATTCCCAAAGGTGTCCTGCAAGAGCATAGCAGGAATTTGGTCATCTTTTAGACTTGGGACCTCAGTCAATCCCCAAGGCTGATGATCAAAAAATGACTTGTGTGGACCCTCCTCTATCTGGGGGTGGAGCTATCGCTGCTATGGAGAGTCTGGCTCATGGGCCCCCAGAGGCTGGAATGACTTGAGTCGCTATTAGCTTGAATCAACAGAGGCACTCCCCGGAAACCTTTGTGGGTTGGTTTTATGGCTGGCTGGCTGGACATATGGATGGATGGATGAATGGATGAATAAATGAAGGCCTTGAACCATGAATATATGAAAGGGAAGTACATAGTAAATGAATGGATGGATGGATGAGTGAGTGGCAAAATGGATATGTGGGACTGAGATAGAGGACTAGATGATGAGATGGAGGTAGACTGATGGATGAATCAATCAATGGAGGTGTTGGGAGACATAGGCATACATGGACAGATGAACAGATGATAAATGGGTGATGAATGATGGGTGGGTGGAGGGATGGTTGGACAGATGAATAGATAGATGGATAAATGGATAATGATTAGATGAATAAATGGTTGAATGATGAGTGGAGGGAAGAAGGATGAGGGATGAACTGAATTATAGAAAAAGAATGAATGATTGGCCAGAATGGGTAGATGGATGACTAGAATGGGTGGTTGAGGGTGGCTAGGTGGCGCAGTGGATAGAGCACTGGCCCTGGAGTCAGGAGGACCTGAGTTCAAATCTGACCTCAGACACTTAATAATTACCTAGCTGTGTGGCCTTGGGCAAACCACTTAACCCCATTTGCCTTACAAAAAAACCCCCCAAAAAACAAAACCTAGAATGGGTGGATGGATGGGTGGATGGATGGATTACTAGAGGAAAGGAAAGTCCTGGATGGATGGGCCTTCCAGTCTGAGATAGCTCCATCCCCACTGCCTCATACTTGAGCTCCCCTCATTGCAGTCCCATCCCTCCATTTTCCTCAATGCCTTCTCCACACTCTCCTAATGGAGACATTAAGTAAGAGAAGGGACAAGGGTCCGTCCCCTCTTCTTCAGGAAGGTCTCCTGCTGCTATCTCAGGCAGTCAGAGGGGGGGTTGAAAAGGGGGGCTAAGGACAGGGACTAGGAGCCAGCTTTGAGGACTGCTCAATTAGGCCCCAATTCTAGAAGCTGAGCTCCCCTCCCCCAACCAGAGCCCCAAAGGGTCATCCCCCAGAGTGAGCTCAGTGTGGAGAAAGGGAGTTCTGCTCCTCCCCATGCCTGGCCCCAGTAGCCTTGACCTCAACTGTTTGGAAACAGGCCAAGTAAGTCAAGCTGTTTGTCTTTCCAGGCCGCTATCTCCAAAGGGCCCGAAAGGCAAAGCTGGAGCCCCATTGATGCTGGCTCCTCCCTAGCGCCAGCTTCCCCTCACCCCCCACCCCCAGCCTGTCCCACAGAAGCCCTTCAGAGTCCATGCACATTCTTAGAACATCAGAGCTGAGAAAGGTCCTGGGAGGTCATTGAGTTACTAGGCTCACCCCACTGCCACACACACACACACACACATGCGCACACATGCACACACAGACACACAGAGGCACAAACATGCACACACAGACACAGACACACATGCACACACACGTGCACATGCACACAGAGACACAGACACATAGACATACACACACACACACATCTTCTTTTACATAGGAGGAAACTGAGGTCCAGGGAGAAGGCTGGACTTGCCCAAAGTCTCCAGACCATACAGAATAAAGACCCCAAGACTAGCCAAAGTGGTTCTTTCATCAGTAAACAGGGGTTCTGCTCTCCCCATCATCCCATCCAGGATCAAAAGGACATAAATGAGAAAGTGTTTGGGGTGAAAACCCAGGGAAGATCATCACCTACAACTGCTCCTGAGATTTCCAAGGATGCAGGAAACCTCCCAAGGACTGGTCCAGTCTCAGGGCGCTGGGCTGGAGCCTCCAAGTTCACAAACCATCCAGTCATCCCTGGGGGAGCCACTGACCTGCAGCTGCCCTCGGACCTCAGGCCAGGTGGGTTCCTGCCACTCCAGGTTCTCCAAAGGCTTGATGATGAGTGGCGAGGAATGGAGCTTTGGAGTAGAGTGAATGAGAACGTCATTGTGAATAGAGGACTGAGGGGGGATGTGGGCCTGGGAGAGTTGAAGGGTGTGTCTGTGACCCCCAAAGTGAGGACGGGGCTGGGAGTCGGGAGAAGCCCACTGAAGGTAGAATGCAAAGTCTGTCACTCCTTCCTTCCAGGTAGCTCTGGAGGCTGGGCTTGCCCTCTGGGTCTACACTACGGGGATGACGTGAGTCCTCTCCGCTAGTGACCCCAGATCTGCCCTTTGTTTCCCAGGACCCACGCCTCACCTGGTCTCAGGACAACACCTGGAGCCGGCCTGGCAGAGCTCAGGCAGTATGGAAAGTCAAACAATGGAAAACTCTGCCGGAGCCCAGGCCGCAGGTGACGCTTCTCACATCAAGAGAAGGAAAGGCCTTGAGGAAGCCTGTGGTCATTCCAAGAACACGGGAGGCCATGTTCTAGGGCTGCCCCCATCCAATGTTCGGTCAAGGAGACTGTAGAGGAACTCAGAGAACTCACTCCATCAACTGGAACAGTTGAGAACAGGAGATGTCAGAGCTGGGAGGGGGCTTGGAATGGGGGTGTTGGAGCTGGGAGGGGGCTTGGAACATGGCTACAAAGATTTCGGATTGAGAGGCATATTAGAGACCACCTGGTCCTATAACTATGAAGGTAAGGAAACAGGCCTAGATTGGGGGAAAGGACTTGCCAAGGTCACACCCCTCCTGCTGCCTCCTGGTATCCTACAAGGAAGTTGTCACTGAGTTCTGGTCTTGGGGAGACCCTCCTAGGAGTGGGGGGAGGGAGGGAGGAGAGGCTTAGCACTGTAGCCAGGAACACAGCGCTGTGAGAAGGTGGCCTCCCTGCCCAGGTGGTCGGGTCCCAGGCAAACCCCCCCCACACCCATGTGTACCCATGAACTCACACTCACACACATATACACACATGAACTCACATACACATACACACATGGACACACACACACACACACACACACACACACACACACACACACACACCCTCAGCAATTTGGAAGCCTTGGTCTGATCGGGTTCCTCCTGAGGCCCAGCCTGCTGGTCCTGGCCCATTTTGGCTTTGATCTGGGTATGGGGAGCAGGTGACAGAGGCAACATCTGGTCCAACCTCCAGGGCAGGGCAGGCCCCTAGGAAGGCACAGCCTCACCTGGCCCTGCCAGACCCCAAGGTCTCTCACCCTTTGGGGCATGGTCCTCCTTGGTTTCCAAAGGTTCTTGAGGTTCTCTAGCTGGGGTAGGAGCGTGTCTGAGAGTGAACAATTCGGAGATGGTGTGTGAGGATTTCAAATGTGGGAAGGTGTGCTCATGCTCATTAAGCTCCATGGCTCCCGATGGCCTTTGGGATCAGATGGGATCCCTCCTGATGAGTGTCTGAGGCTGTTACCGGCCCCATCTATCTCCCCAGCCCCATTATCCATCCCAGTGGGGTCCAGCCAGGCCAGCTCCTTACTGTTCTTCACACTCAACATTGCATCTCCCGCCTCTGAGCCTTTGCCACTAGGCTCTGCATGTTCACTTTTCCTCTGACAATGGATGTAAATCATCTCATTTGAGCCTCAGATTGACCTGGGATGTAGATGCTTTTATTATTCTCATATGATGGATGAGGCTGAGGGAGGGTGAGTGACTGGCCCTGGGTCACACAGCTTGTGTTCGGGTCTGAGTTCAGGTCTTCAAGCCTCCCCTTCTCTGAGAAGCCTTTCCAGACAGCCCACCTCAGTCACCTGCCAGTACATTCCCCAAATCTGCTTGGGTTTCCATATGTATTTTCTAAATTCCCGAGATGCCTCCATTGCTCCCTGAGGGCAGGGAGGGTCTTGCTTTTGTCTTCTTGTATTTGGTGTGCAGTGGGCTCTTAATAAAGGCTGGTTTGTGGACTGACTGTGGATTATCAGCCATCCTTGAGTGGGGGGTGGCCCAGTGTGTGTGTGTGTGTGTGCATTTGTGTGAAATCGTGAGTAAATATTCCAAGGGTGAATGTGTGTCCTGGGGGTGCCCCTGTCTTGGGTCCCCCAAGGGTCTCTTGAGAGAGGGGGCAGGTAAAGGCCCAAGTCAGGCCTGATTCATCCAGGACTGGCTGAAGACCTTGCCTGTCCTCTGGGGGGGCACTTGGCCTTCTGACCAGAGCAATCTGGGAGGGTGGGGCTTTTTGGCAGAGTGCTTTGGGGCTTTGAGCTTGGCCCTGGCCTGGATGAAGACACAGATGACAAGGGGGAGCCAAGCTGGGAGAAACCCCAGGATCCCAGACACCCTCCGGCCAGCCTCCAGCACTGGGCTAAGTCTTGAGAGACGAGATCCACAAGCTGCTTAGGAGTTGGAGGGATTTTTATTCCCATTTTACAGGCAAGGACATTGAAACTTTTTAAAAGGCCTAGGTGATTTTCCCAGGGTCACCCAGCTAGTAAGCATCTGAGGCATGATTCGAACTCAGTTCTTCCTAACTCCAAGTACAGAGCTCTCTCTAGGTGCTGGTGACGACTCTAGGTCAGAGCATTAAGAAGAGATTTGTAGCATGATCTCCATGAGAGAGAGAGAGAGAGAAGAGAAGAGAAGAGAAGAGAAGAGAAGAGAAGAGAAGAGAAGAGAAGAGAAGAGAAGAGAAGAGAAGAGAAGAGAAGAGAAGAGAAGAGAAGAGAAGAGAAGAGAAGAGAAAGAGAGAGAGAGAGAGAGGAGAGAAAAAGAGAGGGAGAGCAAGAGTCTCTTCCCATTGGCCCCCATGGATTTGAGCTTGTGTCCGTCTGTCTGTGTCTTCCACAGCCCCCCATCTCTGGACTTCCCTGTCTCTGAAGCCCATGCTCCCCCCACCCCTTAGGTTTCAGGCCCCACTTCCTCCCGGAGGGCCTGGCCCATGACCATCCCAAACCTGTCTGACAGGCTGGCCCCGTGGTGAGGCTCGTCTGCCCCACGTCACTGCTGACCGAGGACGCGGCCCCAGCTGGCGAGGCTTTGGACCGGAGCCAGGCTGGCACTTCCCTTCCTGACTACTGCTTCTGCTTCTTAGGGAGGGAGGGGTGGGGGGCTGCCATGGCCACAAGCGACAAGAGGATCTCCTTGGCTGGGCCGGCCCACGGGACTGATCGCGTCACCCACCGACATCAGGGGCTTTCTATTGTACAGAAGGGTGATCCAGAGTCCTCAGTGTGGCACTGCCCGCCCTCCACAGTCTGGCCCAGGCCACTTTCTCTATCCCATCCCCATCTTTTCCATGTCCACTGGACCCAGCCCAACCAGACACGGGTGCCTCAACTTTCCCCAGAGAAACTCCATGCCCTCTGAATGACCAGTCCATTCCCAGTCCTGTCCAAGTCTGGCTCAGTTTGTCCCTTGGCCGGGGGGGCGGGGTTCCTTCATGGCTGCTCCTTCCCCAGCTCTCTGCCCTTCCCCCAAAGCCCCTTCTGGCCCAGAAACACCTTGACCCCTCCCTCCCTTCAGAGGCCTGGAGTCTTGGCCACCTCTGCCCTTAGCCAAACGGTAAGATACAGGGAAAGAAGGCCCCAACATGTCCTGGCTGGGTGACCTGGGGCGAGGTGCCCCTTTGAGCCTAAATTCTCTCCTGGGAGCCAAAAAGAAGAATCCCTGACCTCCCCACACATCCAGACTGCTTGGGTAGAAGGGGCTTTGTAAACCAGGAGAGGAGAGTTAATTGTCTTAGGATGCTCCCTTCCTCTTCTGAGCCTCAGTTTCCCCAGCCTTAAGGGGCTGGAGCCAAGACCTCTAGCAAACTATCAAGAGCTGTTCCTTGGTTAGACCCCCAGCCCAATGGCCTTGTCACTAACCGGGGGGGACTGGCTATCTCCCCCTCTCCTCTGGGGATGCCTCTCCTGGTGCCGTGGGCCAGGGAGGTGGGCAGGGCCTTGGCTCGGGGTTCCTGGTTGGCCAGGTGAACGCCCCAGCTGGGCCACAACAGGCCCGTACACGCAGGTGCCCGCCCTAGCCCCACAGCTCTGCGCTCCCCCGGGGTCACAGGGACGCTGGCTCCCAGCCAGGTTTCGTACAGCCCTGTTGACGCCCTTGGGAAGGTGGGTGAGTCACTGAAGCTTCTCTCCATCCTTAGGAGCTGAGGAGGGAGGCCTGGCCCTTCCCAGACCCCAGGTCCCGCAGGAAAGCCTCACTCTGCAAAGTCGAGGTTCCCTCCTCAGCCCCATGGGAGTTAAGGGTTCATCACATTACCCCCCCAAAGGCTTTGGATGAATGGATCTGAATGCAGAGAATGCCAGGGCAGGGAGGGATCTCACAGAGCCCCCTTTTACAGACAGAGAAACTGAGTCCCAGGTGGGCCTATTTCCCTATGGGCTCCCTAGATTGGGATTCACCAAAAGCAGTCAACCTTAATTCAGCAAATCAAACCTACTCTGTGCCAGTCACTGGAATGATAAAAATGAGGAATAATTAATAGTAATGATGATAATGATAATCCTCCCTCTCAGCCACACCAGCCCCTCCAGCTTCTCCCTTCTCCATCCGCTCATGGCCCTGGTTGCTGCCTGCCAGGTGGGCAGCCAGTGGGGGGGGCAACTTAAAGGTTCCTGGGGGCTAGGGGGACAAGGGGGCAAGGAGAACAAGGGAGACAAGGTCAGCCCCAGAGCTGACGTTCAAGAGCTGCTCCCACGACCCCGTGCAGAACTCTAGCAGTCATGCTGGGGAGGGGGCCCACTTCTCTTCTTTTCCCTATGTCTCTCCTAGGTGGGAAGTGATGAAAAGTCTTGCCCCTAAAATCTTGGAGCATCTTTGAAAAAGTCAGTTACTGGGGCGGCTAGGCGGTGCAGTGGATAGAGCACCAGCCCTGGAGGCAGGAGTACCTGAGTTCAAATCCAACCTCAGACACTTAATAATGACCTATCTGTGTGGCCTTGGGCAAGCCACTTAACCCCATTGCTTTGCAAAATCTTAAAAACAAAAAAAAAAGAAAAAAGAAAAAAGAAAAAGTCAGTTACTGTCTCTGGGCCTCAGTTTCACTGCCTGAAAAATGATAGGGTTGGGGGGGCTTTCCTCCTTCAGCCTCAGTTTCCCTCTCTGTCACATAGAGATTGCACTGCCATAGAGAAGAGGGAACTGTGACCCACTCTGCCCCTTCCCCTTCTGCCCCCAGGGAGCACATGCTCCCTGCTTAACTGCTTTCCCCCACCCCGCCCCACCCCACCGGGCTCTGCCTTCTGGGGCCACCCCAGCTTTTGGAGATAGTGCTCAGTCTCCCCAGCCCGCTCTTCTCCAGACTAAACAGAAGGAATCGCTGAGGCTCTGGTGACCTACATCCTTCATCTGAGGTCAAGTTCATCCTCCTCCTTTGACAGAAAGAAACCAAGGCCCAGAGAGGGGGAAGCATTTCTCGGAGGTCACACAGCCAGTGGCTGCTCTTCCAGGTATCTCTCCGCGGTCAAGGCTCAGAGACACTCTCCAGGTGTCTCTCCTGTGTCTCTCCAAGGTCAAGGCTCAGGAACTGAACTGAATGTTTTCTGCCGTCATTAGCCCCTGGCTCAAAGGTCCAGGGGCCCAAGGACCAGCCAGGGTTCAAGTCCTGCTTGGTCCACCAAAGTGGATTGGTCCTACCCCAGCCCAGAGTAGCTTCGGAAGCCTGGAGGGAGGCAGCTCTGAGCCTTCCCCTCCTGGGCCCCCAGACTCACTCCCTAGATTTGAGATCTGGAAGGCACCAGGGGTTAGAGACCAGGGAAACCGAGGCCCAGAGACAGAAATGACCTCCTACCGGGCAGACCCGGGCCCAGAGCTGACTCTCCCAATTCCCAAGTCTGAGTGGTCGAGTCGGCCAGGGACGAGGAGAGCAGACTTGGCCCCACTTCCTCAGGCTCCCCCACTCCGGCCACACTGCGGGGCTGGGGGTTGGTGACAGTGCGTAGACAAGAGTGAATGCAGGATGGGCCTGGCAGCTGGGCGGAGGGCACCCTCCAGCCTGAGAGTGGGGCAGGTGCGGGGCAGATTGGAGCAATGTGCTCCAGAGGGGCTGAGAGGAAGGCCCTGGCTCCCAGGCATCCCAGGGAGCTTGTTCACCTGCCTGGAAAGCCAGAGCCCTGCCCCCAGCCCACCAGCAGCCTGAGGGCAAGGAGACTGAGGCCCAGGGCCCCAGGGGGAGAGAGAGGGCTAGAACCCTAGGATGATAGAAAGGACCAGGGCCCCAGATGAGAAAGAGGCCCGCGGCTCCAGGGGGAGAGGGCCAGGGCCTGTGGATGATAGGGAGGGCCGGGTCTCAGAGCAATAGAGAGGGCCAGGGTCCCAGAATGACTGAGAGACAGCACCAAGGCCCTAGGGTGAGAAAGAGCGCAGGGTCCCAGGGTGAGACAGAATCAGGTTTCCCTCTGCGACAGGGCCATTGCCTCCAGGGGTGCTGGGGCCAAGATGCCCTCAGCCTCCCTCCAAGTGCAGCTTTCCTGGGGGGAGCAGGGGGTGCAGAGGGCTCTCTAAGGGGGGTTCTTGGGTCAGAGGAGGCAGAGCCCATGCAGAGGGGGACCAGGCCCCATCCTGGCCTCCTGGTCTCTTTAGGATGGATTCCGCTTTCCTAGCCATGGCCCGGGAGTCTGGTCTGGGAAGACTGGTGGGCAGCACCCTCTCCTATCCTCCCCCCTTGCCGCTTCTCCGGAAGGAGGAAGCTTCACCATTGGACCAATCAAACAGCAAAGATTACGAAGCCCTGACCCTGTGGGAGGAGGCCCTGCAGACCCGGGGAACAGAGTAAAATGGGGACATCTCTCTCTCTAGGGAGAAATCGAAGCCACCTCCAGGAGGCTCCCCATTCCCCTGCTCTAGGCAGCTCTCTTGGTCCTCAGGCCCTCCCCGGCAGGGTCAGGAGGGTCATTATGATCTGGTTCCCATTCCTAGCGGCTAATGACAATAATGACCAGGAATTATCACAGGGTGGTTTTGTAGTTGCACACCGCCTCTTGCCAAGGCCCCATTCTCTCTCCTGGGTGATCTCATCCTTCCTTGTGCCATCCCTGTGACACAGGGTGGGGACACGGCTCCCGAGTCCCCAGAACACGGATGGGGAGCCTGAGGCCCAGAGAGCGCACCAAGCCTGGGCCTTTGCATCCCCAGGCCCTGGCCACGGGACCCCTGATGACGAACTGGGACTGAACCATGTGATGAAAACGGGCATCCCCGGAGCCTTCCCTCATTAACGGCCCAGGTCCCACCCTCCCTCTCACCTCCTGCTAGGGGGTTTCAAAGCAGAAGAGAACATGTTCTGAATCTGAGGGGCTGGGGTGGGGAGCAGGGCCCCGGGGGGCTCCCTCCCTCATCTGAGACGCTGACTTGGGCAGGGCAGGGACCCCCTCTCCTGAGGGCTCAGGATGCCACTCACTTTCCATTTGAGGCTATGGAAGCCTCATCCAGGGCCAGGCCTCTGGCCAGGGCCAAGCCCGGCCTGCTGGGAGGAGGCCCCTCCGCTGATGGAGAAACAGCAACTCGTTGGCAAAGGATTGACTTGAAATGGAAGTTTAGACAGACTGGAGGCAGGAGCCCTGGTGGGGGAGAGGGAGGAGAGGGAGGGAGATCAGAAGAGGAGGAAGGACAAAGGGGGAAGAAAGAGAAAGGGGGAGAGGAGAAAGAGACAAAGGAGAGAGAGAGAGAGAGAGAGAGAGAGAGAGAGAGAGAGAGAAGGAGAGAGACACAGAGACAGACAGACAGAAAGAGAGACAGACAGAGAGAGAAAGAAAGAGAGAGAGAGACAGAGACAGAGACAGACAGAGAGAGACAGAGACAGAGACGGGAGAGGCAGAGAACAAATTCTGTAAGGGCCAGCATTACACCTAGAGAGAGCCTGGGTGTGACGGAGAGTGAGAGATGGGACAGAGATGGAGAAGGGGTTGAGAGGGGAGAGGACAGGGAAGGGGGGGGCAGAGGACAGAAGGGTGGGGGGTGCAACTCAGCCTCCCCCTTCTTTTCTGCCAACTCATAGAAGGTGAAATCCTGCCCAGCCTGGGGAAGGGGAGAGTGAGGAGAGGAGGCCCAGAGAGCCCGGTCCAGGCTGTCCTGCCAGGTGTGCCAGATTCCAAGCGATGTGTGTCCTGAGAGCTGGCCAGGCCTGGGAGCCTCCTGAGGGCAAGGCCTGGGCCTTAGCTAAACGGACAAAAAGCAATCAATAGATGCTGTCATTGAATATATGTGCCTGATGCCATCATGGAGGGTTAGGATTGGATCCCTTAGGTCTTTGGGACTCAGTTTCCTTAACTAGGAAACAGAGGGATTGACCTAGAGGACCTGAGACCTACCTTGAGTGCCCCAGGCCGCGGCCTCAGAAGGCTGCCAATCTAGGGGAACAGCCGGGGGGTCCAGGACAGCCTGGCCATAAGTGCTGGGTGGTGGCGCAGAAGCCCCCTCAGGGTGGCCAGGGCGCAGCAGGGTGGTCCTTGAAGACTAACAGGTCTGGAGGGGAGAAGAGGACTTGAGAGGGCCCCTTGGCTGAGCAGGGGCTTCAGGCCAGGGGAGGCAGGGAGGGAGGAAGACCTGGAGGCTTGAGGTCAGTTTCATTCAAGAGGTAAAGGCCACAGGAGCGTGAGGCAATTTTGGAAGTCTAGACAGGCTGAGAAACCCAAGGGCTTTGCATGAATGGAGACATTTCGGTGTCCTTTGTCCAAGTTTCACTGCCCCCGCCCCAGCTAGGCCTCGGGGCCTCCTTGGCTGGCCATCTGGGGCTGTGACCTCTGTGCAGAAGGCTGGGGCAACCCCCATCCCCAACCCAGCAGAAGCAGCGGCTTGGCCAGGTCGGTCACCGAGAGGCAAAGAAGGTGTGATCCCCAGGGTCCTGGCCTCCAGCCCTCCCAACCCTGAGACGACGGGCGCCTTGCGGGGGTCTGTTTGCTGGGCCTGTAGTTTTCCGTGTAGACCCTGAGAATCCCCCCATAGTCTGGGCCGGGGGTGAGCAGAGTCTCTTCAGGTCATGCCCAGGAGAAGTAATCAGGAGGAGGACACGTGAAGAACATTCTTCCATGTCCCAAATTCATTGCCAAAGTTAGAGGGGCCCTTAATCCCATCAGCTTTCAAAGGAGACCCTGGAAAGAAAGGGCATCCTCGGGGGGCCCAGTGGCAAGTGGTAGCTGAGCCAGGATTGGAATGGGCTCCCCGGCCCTTTGTGTGGGGTCTGCTGGAACTCACAGGGGCATTTCAGCCTGCTCAAGTTAGTGGAGAGTGTGTAGGATCGAGCCCTGCCAAGGGGGTGATGCCCCTCCTGCCCGGCTTGGATTCTCTGTATTTGCCAACAGAAATTCCCAGCTGCCAGGTGTGTGCCCCTGGGGAAGGCCACCAGGGGGGCCTTCAGGATAGGAGCGTCCTATTGGGCTCCTGCCTTCCTTCAATGAGGAGACCAGCGAGACCCAGAAAGGGAATCCACCCAAGGTCATGGCAGAGCACAGGGAACACAGAGCCACTGCCGTACCCTGTGAACTGCCTTCTTGCACATCTCCTGGAGGGCTGGGACTGTCTAGTCTCCTTCTTTGTAACCAGGAGCTGGCCTGCTGCCTAGCCTGTAGAAAGCGCTTAGGAAATATTTGTTCATCAGCTGGTTGGCTGGCCCAAGCCTGGCATGTCCAACTGTCCCTGGAAACGCTACCTTCCAAGGACACCGCCTCCCAACAGTCTTCCAGGATCTCCCTCACTGACGAGCTTGGGGGTCCACAAGGGAAGAGAATAAGCCTTTATTGAGCGCTAGGTCTTACAAAAGGAAACTGAGGCAACCAGAGGTGGAGACTTGCTCAGGATCACCCATGAGTGGCTGAGGCTGGATTTGAATTCAGGCCCAGGTCTATTCCCAAACCCCTGGATCTCCTAAAGCTTCCTTCCCTCCCTTGGCTCCACCTCTCCTTGTCCCGTGTACCTTCATCTGGGCATGGACCATCTCACCCACTGGGTGGTGACCTCCCGCAAGGCGGGGACGGACAGTACTTTGCAGCTTGGCTTCCCCAGGGAGGGGGAGGGGAAAGGATATGAACCATTTCATTGACTCCGTTTTAATTGAATTATGACCTTTTCAAAATAAAACATTGAAATGTCAATGAAAAGAACCCCAGAGCCAAGACCTTGCCATTATGCCTAATCTCTCCTGGCTGAGACAGGTGGGGGGCTAGGACTGCAGAATGAGACATGCCCCAGCATCCAATGGGAGTTTGGCTAGGTTGGTCTGGCCTTTCGAGAAAGCTCCCTGAGCAGTGATGATGCAGTCCCCCCAAAACTGGGATATAAAATCCAGGGGCACCAATACAACTTTTTAGAAGATAAAGATGCAGAGTATTAGAGTCCATTGGACTAACGTGATCGCCACCCAGAGTGGCCTTGCCCTCTGCGGAGGGTTTCTACCCGGATGGAGGGATCATATGGGAGTCTGAGTTGAACTCCATGGTCACTGGGCTCACTTCTGGCTCCCAGATTCTGATTCTGGGACTATAAAAACCTTTCTGGAATGCTGAGGTAATGAGTTCCCTGTCCCTTGAAGTGTGCGGAACCGCTTTTTCAGGGCACCAGACCCCGGAGGGAAGATGCCGGCTCAGGGTCTGGGCTTCTACCCAGGGAAGGCTACGAGCTTCAGATCCCAGAGACTCTTCTGGGGTCCGACCTCTAGCCCAGTGACCCAGGCTTGCCCAGCTCCCTGTGGGGCAGTCTGGTTGCCAGGGTTGGAGGCAGTGTCTGCACCGATGAGGCAAGTATGACAGGAGGGAAGGCTGGAGGGCAGCGGGCCAGAGGCCAGAGGTCTCATCTCCTCCCCTCCTGCAGGTCAGGCCCTGGTGCGCCTTACCTCGATGGGCCTCTCAGCAGCCAGGAGGGGGAGGCTGGCTCAGAGTGGTTGTCCTGGACTTTCAAAAGAATATCTGAGCTCTAGAGCTGGCCTCCAAAAAAGAAAACTGAGGCTCAGGGAAGGGAAGGACTTGGCCAAGATCCCCCAAGGACTCTGGTGCTGAAGGCAGCCCCATGAGGCACTTCCTTTACATTCCTTTCAGATCTGGACAAGCCCCTAGTCCAGTGTGTTCCCAAAGTCACTTGAAAGCCCCCTGGCCTTCTAAGGCGACAGTCCATGAAGGCAGGAAGCAGTCGGTCCCTAGGGGGTCTCCACCCATCCATCCACCCATCCATCCATCCATCTGTCTGCCCATCTCCCTGTCCATCATGGTTTTAGAGCCTAAAGAACTTTTAACAATCATCTGATTTACCCCCTCAGTTTACAAATGGGGAAACTGAGGCCTGAAGAGAGGAAGGTCATCCCCAAAGTCCCATCACTAGTTAATAGCAGTGAGGGGTGTCCAGCATCAAACATTCACGCCACCTGCTGCATACAGGTCCTGTCCCTCCCTGCCCCTCCCCGTCCCAGGACGGTCAGGGATGAGTGAGACCAAGGCTCCTGATGGCGGCGATGATAACGGTGACATTTACACAGAGCTTTGACATTTGCTCAGTTCTTGGCCCAGGCATTCATCCCAGCTGCTCAGGACTGTCCTGCCCTCCTCCCCCTGCCCACCCCCTCGAGAAACGTGCAGCTTCCTCTGCCTGGCATTCAAGGCCACCTGCCCTCTACCCGCCTCTCCTGCCTGGCTCACACCACGAAGCCTGCCTGGCAGCCTCCTGTCACCCCTCTGCCTTCCAGGCACTCCCCTCAAATCTCTGCCCCTTGGAGGGGGCAGGGGGCAAGCTCTCTGACCTCATCCTGGTCTCTTTCAGCACTGGGCTCACACTTGTGATTAGGAAAGAGAAGGTCCTGGGGCCTGAGATTATTGGGGGAGCAAGATTCCCAGAAACAATCAATACAACTTTTTAAAAGATACTGGATGGGGAGGGGAACAACAATGATGTCCCCCTCAGGGGGGGACATGATCCCCCTATGCCCCCATTCCCCTCTCAAAAACAGCAGCATCTTCCTCCCCTTCTCCTCCTCTTCATTTTCCTTCTACCTCCTCCCCATCTCACCCCCCACCACCTCTTCTTCATCTTCTTCCTCCTTTCACTCCTTCCTCATCCCCCCCCCAGAGAGAATAGACAATCCAATCCACTGCCACTCCGCCTGATTCAGCACCAGCCAAGGTCTTCTGCCATGTGCCAAGGGAGAGGTCCTGTCCTCCTGGAGCTCACTTGATTTCCTCAGGGAGGGCGAGGCAGGACCAAGACACAAAGAGGCAAAAGGAGGAGCAGAGAGTGGGATTCAAGGCCAGTCTGAGCACATACACTGACTGAGTGACTGGGGGGGGGGGGTCCTACTAAAGATAGTTGTTTTGAGATTGGACTTCACTATCTTGGTCAGGTGGGAAGTTCAGGGGCCCGTGAAAACCCTGGCCCACTCCCCATCCTTAGGGGGGTTTGACCTGGGTCAGTCTAGTGCCCACCTCTCCTCCAACAGGGCTCCCCATGGCAGTGCCAGATTCGGTGTGGATGCTCTGTTGGCATCCCCAGGAGCCAGGCCCACAGATCTGTACCCATTGATAAGGCAGTTTTTTAAGACCAGATCCCAGGGAAGGAGCTGGCCTAAAGTGGTTGGAAGAGTCTGCCCTATATAAGAGAAACCCCAAGGACCTCCTTATTTCTATCTTTTAATGCAAAGTAAGGAAGGAGGGCAGGAGAAAGAGGTGGACCAAGGGTTTGGGGGGGGGACAGCTTCCTGCCTTCGAGCAGGATCTTACAAGAGGAAGAAGAGCAGAGGGGAGGGTGCATCGTGTGGAAATCAGCTTGGGCAAAGGACTGGTGGCTGGAAAGAACAGACCTGGATAGCGTCAGAAGCTTCAAAGATTGAGGAGGAGAGAGCAGGCCTTCAGCTCTAGCCTCCAGGAGTCAGATACTATGGAGAGAGCAAGACCCCTGAGGATGGAGAACCAGAGACCTAACGGCTTGGGATTGAGAAGTGAGTGAATGGGAGCCCAGAGGGCAGCCAACTGTTCCCAGGGGGTTGGCAGGGAAAAGGGAGAGACTTAGGAGAAGATGACCTGACCCAGGTCAGAGAGAAAGGGAGGATAGGGCAGCTATGATCCAGCCCTGGGAGTCATAGCTGGCTAAGGAGGGTTGGGAGTGAGAGGAAAGGGGGGCTCCTCTAGGATGGGGGAGTCCCTGGAGGTGGACCCTCAGCAGGCAGCCCATTGGGGTCCCTGGGACATCACCACCCCAGCAGCCTCTAGCCCCTAGTCCCCAACAGTCAATCAATGGCATGCTTTTCTTGCTTCCCTCCATCTGTCCAAGTCTATGTTTGATACTGCTGTGGAAGAGAGAGGGAGATGGTGACCTTATAGGGATCAAGCGACAGGATGGGGCAAAGTCAGGGGTGACTGGTGCAATGGAGGGCTTGATGGACAGGGCCTTGAAGGACAAGCCAGACCCTGGCAGAGGAAGGCAGGGTCATGCTTCCCCCGACCCAAGGAATAGCAAGAAAAAAGTTGCCAAGGCTGGAGCATCAGCCCAACCTTCCCTCACCCTATCAGGAGGTGGGACGTATTCTGATGTTGGATTGAATCTGAGCAGGCAGGAATCTTGGAGATTCTCTAGCTTCCCCCTCTCATCACACAGATGAGGAAACTGAGGCTCAGAGAGTGAGCAGGGTTTTCCTGAGCTCACTCAAATTGGATGCTTCAGGGCTGGGATTTGAATGCAGGTCTCTGATTCCAAATTCAGCAAACTTTGATGGCC
Source organism: Macrotis lagotis (assembly GCF_037893015.1). Classification (NCBI taxonomy): domain Eukaryota; kingdom Metazoa; phylum Chordata; class Mammalia; order Peramelemorphia; family Peramelidae; genus Macrotis; species Macrotis lagotis. Next base: position 337,857,253 of record NC_133659.1, read on the forward strand.
TGGTGCTTCAGCAAGCTTGTTTTGAGTACTTGATGTATGTTGGGTGTTGTGTTTAGGGAGAAATGCCACCTGTGCCCTAAGAGGAGCCCAGACTGGTGAGCACAGGAGTGGGAGGCTGGAATCAGCCCTCAAGGGACCCCTTCGCCAGGCAGACTTGGCAGCACTGCCCCCCCGAATGTTTATTTCAGACATTTCCTGGTAGGATCTGGGCACAAGTGTTGTGAAAAGCTTAACGGGAAGGGAAGTCCACACTGCCCAATAGGTTTCTCTTCTTGAGAATAGGGAAGTGGGCCCTGCGGTTTAGGAAAACAAACTGGGGGATTTCCCGTCTGGCTTCTGCAGAATGTAGCAGCTCAAGCCTGGGCAAGATGGGCAAAAACAGGGGGGTGGACCCTATTCTCTGAGGGCTGGAGGCTGAAACCGGCCCAGGAAGAAGGGCTCTGTCTCCCAGCACTCGTAGCCTCTGGCCAGCCCCCATGACCTGTCTTGCCCTGCCTTGGACTCCCTACCCAGGGGCAGAAGGAGCGGGCTTCACTCTGTAGAAGCCATGCAGACAACATGCTCTGCCTTTGGGAGGTTGTTCTGCTCCCTCTGGGCCTGTCCTGGTCATTGCCCCATCCAGTAGGCTTCCACTGAACTGTCCATCAGTGGGTGGTGGATAGATCAGATCTTGACCCTGCCTTCCCAAAGCTCCCAGTGAGGACAGAGAAAAGGTCAGAAAGAAGAATCCCAGGCAGAATATTAACTATGTCCACCCCAGTGCTCAACTCTCTCAAAGAGGTGAATTTAATTGAAATTAGATTTGAAGTCAGGTCATGGTTCACCATGGGCAGGTCGCTTCAGTTTCCTTCTCTGTAAAATGACAGGATTAGACCATGAAGACAGTGTGGTGCAGTGGAAAGGCTCAGGAGTCAAAGAAGGTAGGTCTAGGACCCATCTCTGTCCTATGCCTGAGTCACCTCATTTGTCAAATGAGATGATCTAGCTCCCAATCCTAAGATCCTGTGGTCACTGAATGGCTCCTTGGAACAGATCACGACTTCTTCCCTGTGAAATGGAGAGACTAAGACATGTGAGAATCAGAGGCCCCGCTACAAGCAAACACAGAGCAACAATATTGTCACCAAAAAGGAAATCATCTCTAATCTAAAAAAACAGGAAATGATGAGTTATTGATGTGGCGACTGGGTCAAAATCCAGTCTTTATGTGGAGCATCAAAATCCACCTCAAATTCAAAGAAAGGCTACAACTGAGAGACACTGAAAAGCAATTGAAGCTATTTAAACCTGACCTATTTTAGTGGAATTTTGGACACTGAAAAGTGGGAAATGGACAAAGGCAAAGACATTGACCTTGACCATCACCACTTCCTTCCAAAGATTCAAGTCATGCACACAGGACAGTTTCCATATAGGAAAGAGTCCAAAAGAACCCAGAAACTTCTCCTATCAGCAAACATTTGATCTCTGACAAGGAAGGAGATTGTAGCCAAGTACAACTCTGAACTAGAATGCAAACTCATTTGCACAGCACTACAGAGGAGGATAGGTAAAGATTAAGAGTAGTATTGCCTCATAAAATAGAGAAAAGCTATGGAAACAAATGGCAATTCTAAAGATAGATTGAGGTAATGGCAAAATGAGCCACTTCAGTCCCAAAAGATTTATGAATGGAACTGGCAGGAGGACCACAAAGAGATGAAAAAGGGAATATATTTGTCAGTGTTTTCATAGTCATCCACTTTCATCATTGGGGAACCACTGGGGAACCACCACATTTGGGTTCTGATACCTCTAGGCACTTCCTGAATAAGTAAATAGAAATGTCACCTTAAGAACATCTGAACGGAACCAAAGTGAAATTGAAGAACCCAAAATGGAGGCAACACTATATTGAGGGTAAGGAGGGATTTTAAAAAAATGTATTTCAGAAAGGAGGAGACATAAAAAGAGTGGAGGAAATTCACAGACAATTTGAATACCAAAGAGGGACAGCCAGGAACTGCAAGCCATATACAGACTTTCTCGACTTTACACAGTTTTATGAGAATGATTACACACACACACACATTGCCAAGGGAAGTCATTATTGGTGATTTTTGATAAAACTGTGAGAAGGAAACAGATTTTCCTTTTTGTTGTTATTTTATTGATGCCTTTCATTTTTTTTTACACTACTGACATTTCCCCATTCTCTCCTGGAGGACTTTCTCTTGTGACTGAGAAAAAAGAGCTAACCAAAACAAACCAAAATAGTGGTAGGAAAAAGTTATACTTCAAATGAAGTATTTTATGGAAAGTACATTTTTTAAAGTCTATGTAAACTACTTCTACAACCATGACCAATGCTACTACTTCTACCATTACTATTGCTAGTCAGACCCAGTCATTCCTACTCCTCAGGAGGAAAGAGGCATTTCCCTGTCTGCCCTATGGAGTCTGTAACACCCTTTCTTCTGATGTCAGAGGCCTTTAGTGTCAACTCCATTTCTTTTGTTGTGATTACTATGCGTTTTGTCCTCTTGGTTCTTTCCTCCATGTCAGTTCATACAAGTCTTCCCACATTTCTGCAAGTTTCTCCGTTCCTCTTTTCTCATATCATGATGATAGTCCATCACACTCATTGACCATCATCCCATGTTGATGGGTACCTACCCTCCTGAGACAGGGTTTGGTATTGCATTTGCTACCACAAATGACTTTTTCAAAAAAATCCCAAATCGTTTTCTAGAATGCTTGAATCAGTTAATTATCAATGATCCCTGGCTATTATTTCTTGGAAAAGCCTGAGTCTTATCATATGTATTTAAGTTGATTCCTTGTATATCTAAGATATCAAAGATATTTATGCCATCCCAGTTGACCATTTTTTCCCTCTGGTTGCAATGCTTTTACTCAAGCAAAGTTTTTTTTGAAAGAGTTTATTTATTTTGTTTTACAATTTTCCCCCCATTCTTGCTTCCCTCCCTCCACCCTCCACAGAAGGCACTCTGTTAGTCTTTACATTGCTTCCATAGTATACATTGATCTCAGGTGAATGTGATGGAGAGAGAAATCAGATCCTTAAGGAAGAAAAATAAAGTATGACATAGTAAAATTACATAATAAGATAATGGTTTTTTTTTTCTAATTTGGAGGTAATAGTCCTTGGTCTTTGTTCAAACTCCATGGTTCTTTCTCTGGATACAGATGGGATTCTCCATCGCAGACAGCCCTAAATTGTCCCTGATTGTTGCACTGATGGAATGAGCGAGTCCATCAAGGTTGATCCTTGCCCCCATGTTGCTGTTAGGGTGGACAATGTTTTTCTGGTTCTTCATGCAAAGTTTTTTTAATGCTATATGATTAAATGTACATTTTTGTTCAAAATTAGATCCCATCAATTTGGAACTTAAGATGGTGTCTGATATAATAATATGTAGGCCCTCTGACAGACTGCTTTCTGACAGCAAACATTTTTTAAAGCAAATTTGTTGTAATTGGTGATTCAGTCACATACTACTCTTTGTGACCCCATGGACCATTCTGTCCAAGGAGTTTTCTTGGCAAGGAGCCTGGAGTTTTTGCCATTTCTTTCTAGTCTTCACAACTGACTGAAGGGTGCAGAAAATAGACTATTCCACTAGGTTATAGAAAAGATTAATTAGGAGAACAGAGAGTGATCTGAAAAACTGTCTCCCAAGGAGACATCTGTTAAGATCGAGCCAGGATTCCCTGATAAACCCAGATACAAAGATAATGTCATTAAGCAACCCTGATTATTCATGAAAACCAAAGAGGAAAGCATATCCTTTTTTTGGGGGGACAGGGCTTTGCCATTGTCAGAAGGGCTAGTCTAGACAGGGGCCCCTAAAGATGGTGAAGTCCCTGGATGCTCCTATCTGTGGATAAAGCCTGGCCTTCCTCTGTGAGATCTCATGAGAGTACCCAAGATCCAGCCAACATGTGAAAGGTAGGGGGGCAGGCATCCTTAGCACTGACCTGAGAGCTCCAAGATATAAGCCAACAAGCCTCCAGTCATGGTGTGGAAAAACATGGTGGAGACAAGCGAAGGGGATGGAGGAATGGGGTATCTGGCAGACAGAAAACACTTAATATGTGCATTTTCATTCATTTACTAGTGACACCACAATTCATGGGTGCAATTTGAAGGCAGATGGCCTCTCACCCTCCCAGAAGATGCTCTGAGAGCCTTTTAGCCTAAAGAAATAGTGACCTTCTTAAAGTTCCTCCCCCTCCCCCCACTGATCTAGGATCAAGAGAGTCTTCTGTGAACTTTGAGGACTGAGGGGTTCCAGGAATGATGGGAAACCCTTATCTGTCTGGGACAATTCTTTTCAACCCCTTTCTTTGAGAATATACTCTTGGAAAACCCATAAAGGTGGTCTGGAGAAAGAGGGAAGAGAATAGAAGGGTACAGGGAGTGGAGAGGGAAAGAGTAATTGAAAGGAGAAAAGGAATGAAATGAGCAGGGCAGGGGGAGACTCCAGACCTTTGCCACCCAGATATGCCCTGCACGTGGCTCTGTGTGGGGGTGAGAGATACAAAGACATATAAAGCATAGGACGCTGCCCTCAGGAAGCCTATAGCCGAACTTGTCCAGAAATAGCAGTGATAGGATGGAGAGAACTCTGGAATGTGAAGGAGGGAGGGAGGACCCTTTTATTTTCTTGTAAGGAAACCAGGGAAGGCTTCTTAGAGGAGGTAACTACTACCATGTCCCCTTTGACCCCAGGCTCCTCTTCTGGACATCTTCTCCAGGGACATGCCGGCAGGGCAGGCCCTGACTTGGCTTCTTACTACTGTCTTGAGGGGACCTTCAAGAGGGTGCTCCCTCAGTCCTGTGCTCACTTTCTGGAACTCCTCTCTGGAGACTTCACAGCCCCTCCCACCCCCCAGGAAACCCCACACTAGCAGAGCTGCCCCTTACTCCTTCCCTGTTCCTTTCTTTGCCTCTGATACTCAGTTCTTCTGGAGGCCCTGGCGTGTCTCCCCTGTCTTATAGTATAAGGAAAATTGACTGAGGAGGAAAAGGGACGGTGGCTCTGTGTGGAGCCTTCTGGAGCCTTGGTTCCCTTGTCTATAAAATGAAGGTTTTGGACTTGAACTGTACATCTATGAACTTAGGCACTAGGCTCATAAGCTGCCTTCAGGGAGCTTCCATTCTAGGAGTCAGAGGTTGGTCAATAAATTATTAAGTGACTATAATGTGGCAGCTAAATGGATCAGTGGATAGAGCACCAGACCTGGAGTCAGGAAGACTTGAGTGCAAATGTGACTTCGGTTACTTGCTAACTGTGTGACCCTGGGCAAATCACTTCACTTTTTGCTTTAATTTCCTCATCTGTCAAATGATCTGAGAAGGAAATGTCAAACCACTCCAGAATCTTTGCCAAGAAAACTCCCAATGGGATCACAAAGAGTCAGAACAAAATGATCTAAAAACATACAGCAGGGGTGGCTAGGTGGCGTAGTGGATAAAGCACCGGCCTTGCAGTCAGGAGTACCTGGGTTCAAATCCGGTCTCAGACACTTAATAATTACCTAGCTGTGTGGCCTTGGGCAAACCACTTAACCCTGTTTGCCTTACAAAAAAAAAAACTAAAAAAAAAACATACAGCAGGCATGTTGGGGAGTCAGAGGCTCAGCAGAGACAGTGGTACCACGGAAAGAGAATTTAACGTCAGACCCTGTGTTCAAATCCTAGTTTGGTCCTTTTGTCTCTGATCTCATTGTGCCTCAGTTTCCTGATCTGTAAAATGAGGGAGGGGGAGATGAACTTGACTTCTAAGGTCTTTTGCAGCTCTAGGCCCAGGAGCCTCTGAGCCCTGCTCCCCCTCCCCAGGGTTCAGTGGGGATGTCAGGAATACCTGCAAGCCTCCCCTGACTCCCAACATGGTTAGGAGTGGCTCATGCTCCAGGGGATCCCAGGCTTTGAGATCCCTCCTGAGCCCGGGATTGACAGGTCACCCTGGGGTGGTTGCAGCTGACACATACAGGAGACAGAAAAAAGCTGGGTGTAGCCAAGCAGAGCTGAAACTTAGATCCAGTTTTACCCGAAACTGCCCAGGATGGCAGGGCTGGGCCGACCCAGCCCCACCTGCCCAGTTTCCCTCCAAAGTCAAACCCAGCCCTCCTGCATGGAGCGGCATTTATGAACTGAGAAGGTGAGTTCCCTGAGGGCTTTTAAGTGTACCCGGACTTTCTCTTTTCTCGGCTCCACCCTCTCTATCCTTCCCTCCCTCCCTGCTCAGAGACATTTTCCAGAGCAGTGGCAAATTAAGTGGGGATTTCTGAGCCACGCGCCCCCCCCCCCCCCCGTCCTTGATGAGGGTTCTTCATTCACGGATTCCGAGAACCTCAGGATTCCCAGCCTCCACAGTGAACTTCAGACAGTCTCAAGTCCAGTCATCCTTTGGATGACAAAGAGTCATCAATCTTGCCTTCAACACGCCAGTGATGAAAAGCTCACTACCTACTGAGGATGCATCATCCATTTGAGAATAACTCCAGTGATTAGAAAGTTGATATCATTTAGCTGTATTGAGGCAAAATCTGCCTCCCTGGGCATTTTATCAAATTCAGTTTGGTTCAACTCACCACTGATTCTTAGTCAGATCTCTACAAGATTCTCCAAGGCTCCCCATGTCTTTAGGATGGAAAAAAAAATCATTAGCCTGGCACTCCAGGGCCTCTGCAATCGGACTTAACCAATAGGGAGGGACAGGGCCCTGACTGGGTCTGATGCTTACCACTTGCGTGTCCTTGGATACCTTTCTCCATCTCCCTAGGATTCAGTTTTCCCATCTATAAATGGGGGAGTTGGACAAGCTGTCTGAGCGAAGGCTCTGGGAGCCCCCGCCTCTATTCCCCTTCATCACTTGGCCTTTCTTCTCCAGCCCCTCTTTCCAACACCCATCCACTCCTCAGCTCGGCTGGGGCCACCTCCTTCAGGAAACGTCCCATCCTCCCATTTCTCGTAGCATCTATTCTGCCCAACAGGGATGGGGGGTGGCAGGACTCCTGTTACGCTTTGGGCTTGTCCTTCTCTCTTGGTCCAAGATTCTCTCCTGCCCCATCCCTCGGAGCCCTGAGCTCCAGGCCAGACACGTGGGAGGTGCTTAGTATGGCAGGATCCTCTGAGAGACGCTAGATGCTGGGTGGGGTGGAGGTGGCAGGGCTGGACCTTAGCGGCCAGCACAGGTAGCCGCGGGCACTCTGGAGGTGAGAACAAGACAGGGGCTCCTAGTCAGGAGGGAAGTGGAGCCCATCCCAGAATCGGCCCCATTCGCCCACACTGTGTCTGCTACAAAGTTCTCCAAGAGGCATGGGGGCATCTCCAACAGGAGATCTCCCCTTATATGACTTATAGATTTCCTCATAAGGACTTTGAAATATGATAGATAGATGATAGATAGATCTATAGCTATAGTTATATCTCTATAATATATGTCTATAGATATAGGAAACCTATTTCCTTCTATGTAAGATGAAAGCTGCCTCCCTTCCCTGTCTCTGACCAGCTCCTCAGTCTGTCTTCTGGGGCTGAGTAGAATGGGGCTAATCTCTCATGTATATGACCTTCCAATACATGCCCCCTTTGATTTTGTAGATTGTAGAGGCAACAAAGAGCCTCTGGTTGGACCCTTTCCCATTACGGAAGGGGAAACCGAGTCACAAAGAGGCTGTGACTTACCCAAGGTCACACAGCAAGTAGCCTGCACAGTTAGGGTTTGAGCCTAATTCCATAACCAGCCCACTCTGTTTCCATGTTCAATATCCCCAAATTGTTTAACCCTTAACCTGGCCCAGGTCTTATCACCCTCCTAATCACCTACTGTTACATTGAACTTGATAGGCATTTTATTTCTACTGAAAGTGGCTCTGAGTAAGCCTCCCATCCCCTTCACCTCTGGGCCTCCCTATGTCCCTGGAGGATAAGGAAAGGATGGAGAAGGTGATTGGTAAGACCCTGGCCAGCTCCCCAAAGACGCTCACCCATTAGCCATGACAATGAGGAGCGCTGGGAAATCTAACTATTTTTATGTGAAAGGCAATATATGTATTAACAGTCTTGTTCTGGATTGAACCTAACTCAAGTCAGCCTTTGGATAATTTATGTTGCCCACTAGAATGCAACAAGACATCCATAGGTCAGTCGATGGTTAAAAAGCAAGTTTCCTCAGAAAAGACAAGAAAAGCATATCGAACAAACATCTCATAAATGACATCCCAAACTGATTTAACTGAGTGAAACTTCCCTGTCTCTCATTTACTCATTCTTTTTTTATTTAATATTTATTTATTCTCATTTTGTACAATTTTTTATACATCAATAAAATATTCTTGTTTAAGAGTAAACAGAATACCTCCTCCCCGCAAAAACTATAGACTCGCTTGAGCGATAAAGGGGAGAGAAATCTAACTATTTTTAGAAGCCGACCTTGTGCCCTGAATATTTAAATATGAGGACCCCCATCCCCACCCCTGCCTTTGGGGATGGGATAGACCTAGGCATTTCAGTAGGTCTCTGGGAACCTTCAGGAGCCAAGGTCTCCAATCAATAACATTTATTAAATGCCTACTGTATGCAAAGCATGATGCTAAGCAAGGTGCTCAGGCCTAATTAAGGAAACCACCCCTCAACAGGGGAGGGGATGGACAGAGACAATTAAGAGTTTTTAAAATCACTTTCACTGGTTAGGAGGAGGAGGCTTCATCTGAAAAAGATCTGGGGGGAATGGAGTGTTAGTGGACCACCAGCTGAAAGTGAGTTAACGGTGTGATGCCAGCCTGGGAGTGCCTGAAGGCAGGGCCTGGGGCTGCCCCTCTGGATTGGGATCCAGTGCTCCTCCTGGGCTGCCCAGCTCAGTAGCTGGATGAGGCAACCCCTGGGATCTTCCCCGCCACACTGTCAGAGGCAGTTTGCTTCTCCAAGGACCACGGCCAGCCTCTCCCCAGGGCTGATGCCCAGGTGGTGGGTCTGGGGGTCCCAAGCGGGGGACCAGAGGCTGAGTCACTGTGAAGCTTTGGTGGAGGATGTGCATAAGCCAGGCACCGAGGCCTGTTCCTGTCTCCCGGATCCAGGCCCAGATGACTCACCTGAGAGCCCGCTGGCCCGGGCTGGTCTCTTTCCTGTTCCCAGAGGGCGGCCTGCTTCCCAGACACCAGGAAGAATGGATCCCGGAAAGCACCTCGGCCCCGGAGCTAGAAGGTGCCTCAGATCTCAGCCAGCAGTTGCCCCTGATCACTGAGATCTCGAGCATCATTTCTCTTCCGAGGCTTGGCACAGAAGCCCTTGTCAAAGGGGAGGGGGGCGCTGGCTCATGTCCCCTCCAGCTCTGGCATTCCCTGGGCTCCAAATCCATTCTTCTCTGTAGAGAACCAAAGAGTCGTGAAGGTCAGAGCGCTTTCCAAATGAAAGAACTGAGACCCAGGGGAGAAAAGTGACTGGCATGGTCACACAGGGAGTCACCAGCAGAGTGGTCACTAAAACCCAGGACTCCAGAGCTTTACCCCTGATACCTGGCCATTCCCAAAGCCCTTCGCCTGGGCTTCCTCATCCCATCAATTCATTCCCCCCTGCCCCCAGCAGGTGAACAGGGAACACTTGACAGATAAGCAAACTGAGGCACAGAGAGGGCCACCCGTCCACCAGACAGGACCGGAGTCCAGGGAAGCATCCGGGACTCTCCTGCCCGGTTGCCCTTGCCCTCCCCTCCATGCACTCGTTGCCCTTGCCCTCCCCTCCTTGCACCCGAGTCTATGGCTTTTAAAGGCGGTGCCAAGGCCCTGGGGGAGAAGATGCTCTTATCAGCTGAGTCTCTTCCTCATGCAAACTCTTGGCAGGAAGAAAACGGCTTCCTCTGGCCGAGCAGAGGGGGAATTCCCCAGGCTCCATTCTTTGCCTTTCCCTGGGGCTCTTCCTACTCCCTGGGCCGCACCTGCTTGGGAATCTAGGCAGGCGGAGAGTAGGGCCTGGGCATCTTGGGAGATGGGCAGCCCCAAACTGAGGACTCGGGGAGCTTCAGTCTGGGGTGAGGGAGTGTGTGTGCGCTGAAGGGCCCTTGTGAGGGCAGAGATGCCCAGGCTCACGCGGCCCCTTGCAGGGCTCCCGGGCCCCCCACCCCATGCTCCAGCTTCACGATCTCCCCTCCTCTGCCTACTTCAGCCTCCTCCGGGGAGCCCTCCCTGCTGCCTCCACAAGTAAAGGCTTCTCCCGTGATCCTTCACTCAGCCGGACACATGGGGCAGCTCCCCCCAGAAGGAAACAACCCCAGGGCAGGCTATGGTCCTGAAGTCCCCTCCAGGGAGGGAGCGCCCAAGGCTTTCTCCTGCAACTTACCCTCTAGATAAGAAGATGCAATGACCCCAGAAGAAAGGCCCCCCAAAGGAAAACATACCCATAAAGGTCCCAGAGAACGTCAATAATGAAGCAGGCAGCCCTTCCTCGGTGGGAGAGGCGCTGAGCAGCCGGGCAGAATGCTGTCCGCTGCACTCCCCTGGAACAGGACGTTTTTGATGACTCGTTCTCCTCTGTCACAAAGGAGATAACTCATGGGGTGGGCAGCCTTGGAGGATGGCTATTGACGAACCAGGACGAAGGAAGGAGCAAAGACTAGAAGGGGAGCAAAGGAGGAGACCATAGACAATAATCCAATAGGAAGCAAGCTCCCTAAGGGCCGGGCCTAGATTCAACTTGCCTTTGGACCCACAGGCTTAGCAGAGCTCTGCATGCAGTAAGTGTTTAATTAGTGCTGATTGATGGTTGTAGAGAGCCTACCCCTGACCAGAGTCACTGTGGAGCAAGGCGAGGTCTGGTGTGGGATGGCATCCTATGCAATCAGGGTTCAAAGAGCTGGGTTCAAACCTGAGAGAGGCTCCTGGAGAGAAGCTCAAGTGCCAGCTGGGGAGGTCAGAAGGGCTTGGTTCAAATCCCTCCTTGGGCACTTCCTGGCTCTGGGCCTCTGGGCCTCAGTTTTCTCGTCTTTCAAAAAGGGACCAAAAATAGCCCTTGCAGGGCTCTTGTGATGCTCCAGTGAGTGACCCTATTGAAGCACTGTATGACTAGGAGCTGAAGCCGCCATCATCGGCATCATTTTTATTATTTCACTGACTCCCTGTGTGACTCGGGCAATGTCTTCTTTTCTTTGGGCCTCAATTTATCCTCCTGTAAGATGAGGAAACTGTACCCAATGACCTCCATAAGTCCCTTCAGTTCTGACATGCTGGGGTGCAGAGGCATGATGCTCAGGTTTAGGAGCAGCCCCAGGATAGATACCCATCCATGGGCATCCAGAGGAAGCTGCTGGGAGACTCTGCTGGCTCCCGAGGTATCCCCCCATTCCTCATCCCCTCTGTCTCTGCTATTTTCGGTTTCCCTTAGGACAGCTCTGGGCTCATCAGTTGGAAGGATTGTGGGAAGAAGCAGGCGTGCGGGTTGCCTGGGCAACACAGACCTTGATGCAGATGGGCTGGGCTGGGCAGGGTCTGGCGCTTGAAGGAGGGGGGAAGGAGGAGAAAGAGGTCTCCCCCCCATCTCTCTCCTCAGCAAACCTGCCAAGTCAGCAGGAGCACCTCCTTCCCTACTCAGAGCCCTGCCCTCCTCATCCAGGGTCCCCAGGGACTCCTATTGGCCAGCCTTTCTTGCCTGGGAGGAAGGAACCTGGGAATGGATGGTCTGGGACTACTGACAGCAGAGACCCGAGCCCGGGGCAGACTCCCCTGACTCTTCATGGGTTGGAACTTGGTGGGGATTTAGGCCCCTCCTGCTGGAATGGCAGGCCTAGGACAGGTGGAGAAAGTGCTCCTTAAGGGCCACTGGGCCTGCCCACCACAGGCCCTCCGGAGACTGACTCCAGGGGAAACAAAACTGTCCCAGAGAAGGATTCCTGTGGGCCAGAGTGAAGGAGCTGGAGACAGGAATAAGCTGGGAAAGAGGAGTGAGGAATCAATGGAAGGGTTGTCTCTGGGAAAAGAGCTTGGCCTCATCCTGCTCGGTCCACCTACGGGGAGGAGAAGCATAGGAAGCCCGGACGCAGTCTGATGGACCCAGGCGGGTGCCCCCAAGCTTCCCAAGCCCAGGGATTGACTTCCCTGAGATCAGCTTCTCCTTTGAGAGCCAGGCCAGGGAACCTTGGTGTTCAGTTCCCCTTTCATACTGCTAGGCTTCCCTGGGCCCTGGCAGAGCTCAATTGTCTCCTGAACCTCTCGGAGCCCCCGGCCTCTGAAGTCAGCTACCTCAAGGCCTTCCCCTTGACATCTGGCCCCTACCTCCATTCCCTTTGGCCCCAGGAGGGCACATTCTAGAATCCCCCACACCATGCAGGTCACTGGATAGTGACATTTTCCGGGGCCACACCGGGTCACCTGGGCAATTCTCTCTCCCTTTAGGTAGGTCCCAGTATGGCCCTGCCCTGACTTGATTCTACTGCTGCCCAGGCTGGGGCAGTTAATGTGACGAGGTAGCCAGATACTAATGCCATCTTGGCCTGCGGTGAGGGGACGCTCCATTTTTGCAGGGTCCCCCTGAGGGTTGGGGGTACTCCAATCTGGCCTCCACGGCTCAGGGAGCCAATGAGAAGTGAGGGAGTGACCAAGGGAGAGTGGCTGGATGGGGGGAAGGTCCCAAGTCCGTGTCAAGGTGGGGAGGCTGCTAGTGGAAACCGAGGGAGTGCCCAACAATTGGGGAACTGGCTGAGCAAGGTGCACTGGAAATGATGAGCGGCAAGATTCCGGTGAACAGATGCTGAGTGAAGCGAGCCGGCCCGGGAGAAGCAGGAGGGGCAACCTGGGGCAGTGAACAATGACTTCACGCTTCCAGCCATAGCGTGATTCAGAACACCTTCAGGAGTCTGAATGCAGATCTAAACACACTATTTTCACTTTTGTTTTGGTTTGTTTTTTGTTTTTGTGGCTTTTCCCTTTTGTTCTGTTCTTCTTTCACAACATGACTAATGTGGAAACAGGCTTCCATGGTTGCACATAAATAACCTAGCTCAGCTTGTTGGCCGGCTCGGGCACGGGGGATGGGGACTGGGAACTCAAACTTGTAAAAAATCAATGCGGAGAACTCCCTTTCCATGAGACTGGAAAGCTGAACTAGCATTTTCCACAAAATAAGAATAAAGTCAAATCAAATCAAAACAAAAACAAAAGGGGAGGGGGAGGGGAGGGGGAGGAATTGCCTCCAAAAGGCAAGATTCAGATTGCTTCCTGGGAGCTGTCCTCTCACAAGGAAGGACTCACAGAGGGCAGAGCCAAGTATAGTTCCCCAGAGGAGATTCAGGTTTGATTTAAGAAAAAACTCTCCCCCCCCCCCCCCACCAGAACTTCAGAATAGGAGAAAGAGCCACTTCAGAAGGCAATGGAGTCTGGGATCCAGAAAAGGCCTCTTGTTAAAGTTTGAGCTGAGTCTGGAAGAAAGCCAGGGAAGCCCCAGGGTAGAGGTGAGAGGAGAGAGCAATCCAAGAGGGCAGACCATCAAAGCAAAGGCTTGGAGATGGGAGATGAAGAGCATCAGAGAGCTTGTAAGGACAGTGTCCCCAGAATGGGGCGTTTGGAGAGAAGGAGGAAGTATACCAGGACAGCAAAGGTCTCCCTACTAGGTAACGCCATCCAACAGGGGGCTCCCTCAGGAGGGAGCAAGATGCCTGCTACCCGACCTGGGGACCTTTGTTGGGCAGGTCCTGAAGGGGTTTCTTGCTTGGGTACTGGCTGGATTAGGTGGTTCTGTTCCTGCTTTAGAACAAGAAAGGACCTCTGAGACCATCAAGTCAATCCCTTTTTTTTAACAGAAGGGGAAACTGAGGACCAGAGAGGGATGGTGATTCATCCAAGGTCACACAAGTAGCAAGTGATCCTTGTTCTCTTCTTGTTCTGGGAAGGGGGATGTGTGGGTGCCTCCTAGTCCCAGGCAATCTCTACCCCAAACCAGTTTGAGACTAATCTACCCGCTTACCTAGATTGACCCCAACAGTACCAGGCTCCTTCTCGGCCTTCCCTGGCCTGGCAGGATAGGGGCAACCCCTGTTCCTCTCCCTTCAGAGTGCAGCAGAGTCTCAGCAGCAATTATCCATTTTCCCATAAAAAGTCCTGTCCTTCAACAAGGTCATCTTTATAAAGTGTGCTTTGAACCTAGGCTTGTTCCCTTCTCTTCCCTCCTCCTCCTCCCCCCCAACACTGAGTGCTCAGCTAAGACTTGTTGTCCCCATTTTACAGAAAAGGAAGCGGGGGTCCCTACAGTGAGAGCCTGAGCCCCGCCTCAGACCCACACACCAGCATCCAGGTCCCCTGCCCTTTCCAGTGTGCCTCAGTGGCCCCAACCTCACAGCCAAGGACAAACAAGGAAATGCAAAAAGGCAAAGGCCACAGGGCTTTTGATCCCCTCCCAATCACTCCACCCCACAAAGAATCCTAGAACTCAGAGGCTGGACAAATGAGCCTGAGAGATCACCCTGTGGCCAGAGCCCTTCTGGGACACCCCCAAGTCGGGTCCTGAAGCCCTCCCTCATATAGGGGAGCTCATGATTTTCAGGGCCAGTTCTGTCCATCTGGGAGTGAAAAAATGTCTCTATTGCTGGCCCCTGCCCCTGAGCAGCCCTCATTCCAGCCTCCCCAGGCCTACTCTAACCCCTCTCCCATGGTCCATCTTTGTCTAAAGATTACCCTGATCCTGAAGTCCTCTACTGGCCTTCTGGTGGGCAGTGGAGGAAGCCTGATTAGAATTCAGGTCCTCTGCCTCCAAGGGCATCCCATGAACCATGGCACCAGGTTGCACCAAACTGGCTCTGGGTTTGGACCTTGGCTCAAGTGACCCTGCACCTTCTTCCTTCAGCATCTTGGGCCTAAGCTCAGGCCTCTGACCCTCTCACTGACCAGTTAAACCCCCAAGAACCAGGAGAACCAGGCCATTGCTGGGCATAACCCAACAGTTCCCTCGAAATTGGAACATTTCAGGCCACTGTTTTCTGATGGTCGGGGGTCTGAGAGCTGGGCAGTGGCCAGTGGGGCATCTGGGCTGAGGCTTCATGCCCTCATGTTGTGGACCAGGGCTGGGCTCCCAACTCAAGTGCCAAGATTCCTTGCACCCCAGGCTCCTCCCAGCTGAGCCCTCTCCCCCTGCCCCAAGCTGGGGTCTCTCTTGCAGTGTGAATTCTGGACCTGATGATGACATCAGGAGGGACAGTGGGAGCTTCCCCTGCTGGAAAATTCCACCTTGTGTGAACTCTCCAGTCATAGGAGGCCAGAGGAGGACTAGAGGCCAGAGGCCTGGGGAGACCTGGCAGGGGCCCTCATCGACTTGGAAATCAGCTCCAGGCAGGGGATAATGAACCTTCTCTCCCTGTCCCACCCTCCCTTTTCTTACTGAGGACCCTCCATCCCTTGAGCCCTCCCAGCCGTGGGGGACAATCCATTTGGGTCGGGCTGCTACACTTGGTTTCACAGATCTCCCCCACCAAAGCTTTAGGGTGGGTGGAAACTTCTGGGGTCCACTCAGCCCTCCTTTACCCAGGATGAGGAGCCTGAGGTCCAGGAGGGAAGAGGGAGCTGGCCGCGGTCACTGGCCAGCCCGCTCGCCCAGCTGGCCTCTGAGAAGCCAGGAATGGACCCTGGTTTGGGGGCTCTACCTTCTCCCCAGTTCAGTCCAATAAGCATTTCATCAGTGTTGTCTCTGTCACCCAGCCTGAGACACCGGCTGGCTCCTGGAGCTGAAGGCCTCCCCGGTGGGACTCTGGGGAGGGTCTGAGGAGAGGGTGGAACAAAGGGGCCCGGAGCGGCAGAGAGGGAGCAGCTCCTGCCCCAGCCTCCCCCACAGCTGAGTCTAGGCTTGGGCTCCTTGGCTCATCCCGCCCCTCGCCCATGCTCCAGCCTGGGCTGAGGGAGGCCAGAGGCCTTGCAGCTAAGGGGATCTTGGGGGACTGAGTCCTTTAGGCAGCAACTATTCATGCTCCCTGAGGCAGGGCCTGAGGCCTGGGATAGGAGAAAAGCAAAAATGCTTCTCCCTGCCCAGGGAGCCCCCAGTGGGGGAGGGGGGCAGAGAGGAGCAGCCCCAGGTCCCACCCTCAGAGAACTCCGGGTCTAAGAAACCTTCTAAGTCAAGCATAGAGTCCTAGGGCCTGGCCACCTAATCCAGCCCTGAGGGCTAGGGGAGGTCCTATTAGCAGCTGGGGGGGGGGGGGGCAGGAGCCCCAACTGGACTCGAGAGTGGGCCGGCCAACCTTCAGCCCTCAGTAAGCATAGAGACAATCCTCACCGGACAGTTTTTGTGACCTGAGAAACTCTTCCAGTATGTAAGAGAGGTGTCACTGGTGTTGGTAGCCACCCCACCCCCCCAACGCCAGAAATTGTAGATTTTTGAAATCTGAAAAGTCATTTTAAGGATGGATGGAAGAGAGGGGTCAGAGAGGAGCTGGAGGGCCTGTGGGACGGTGTGAATGCGTCTGTTGGGGGCACCCGCTGTGCTCACTGAGGGGAAAGAACCACCAAGGGTTGGGGGAACCCGGCTCCTTTGAAGGGGCAGAGTGGGAGAGGATGGCGAGAGAGCAGGCCGGAGGGGGAGAGCGCTGAATGCCAGAATCCACAGTCGGAATAGCAGTGGGCAGGCCCGAGGAGCCCCTCTGCCCGTTGGCCAGCCCAGGGGCCAGGAGAGGAGGCGTCTGCCGGCCCAGCCAGGGGCTGCCCCCCTTCCCCACGGGGAGGAGGGAGAAAAGCCACAGTGTCCCAGGCGCTGCTCGGAGGCCGGAGCAGCCTTTTGGCCAGAGCCTCCCGCTCCCCTCCTGGCTCCCGGCCCCCCCTGCCCTGGGCCGCACAACAGCGGCAGTCAGGGCCGGCCAGGGCTGCCTCCACGTCCCCCAGCCGAGTTCACAAGCGCCCGGCGGGTTGGGCTGAACTGTGAGACAATTGTGCTTCTCCCCCGTGGGGCCTCGGTGGTTGCGATCTTGCAGAACCCTGGCACCAGCCCTGCCCGAGTTATTTTCCTAGGCCTGAAGAAAGCCACTGACTGCAGACTGGAGGAGATTGAGGGAAGGAGGGAAAGAGGCTACACTTTCCCCAAAGGGCCCCTCCTCTGGTCAGGCCAATCTCAGCCCCGGCAGGGAAAGCCAGGCCTCTGCCACCGGGCGCCGCCAGCCATGGGGGCCTTGGCTGCCACCCTCTCCAGGCTCCACCTTCCACTCCAGGTGAAGGGGGCAGCCCAACTGGACCAGAGGCCTCACCTATCTCTCCTCACTCCATCTAAACTGCTCTTGTCCTGGGAAAAATAAAGCCGGTATCGGGAGGCCAAGGTCCAGGGTTCGAATCTGCTTACTTCCGGTAACCTTGGGCAAAGCCTTCCACTTCCTGCCTCTCTGAGGAGTGGACTAGGCTGCCATCGTCCAGGTCCATGTTCCTATGATCCTACCGATGGATCTGCCCCAGAGCTTTGCCTTGATGCCCCCCTGAACAGACCCCTTTTTGTTCCCGACCCTGTATCTGTCTCTCCAAGTTCTGCTGAGCTCTCATTCATACAATCAAGGAGAAGAGGGGAGGAGGAGCCTGAGGCTCCACTGCCCACCCCAGTCATAGAGATGCGCAGGCACACACACACACACACAGAGACATACACACATAGACATATACACATAGACACAGACATACACAGATATACAGATACACACAGACTTCCAGACATGCAAATAGACACACACACACATACACACATAGACATATACACATAGACACAGACATACACAGACATACAGATACACACAGACTTCCAGACATGCAAATAGACACACACACACATACACACATACACACATACACACATAGACATAGACACATAGACACAGACATACACAGACATACAGATACACACAGACATACAGACATGCACATAGACACACACACACACACACACACACAGACAGCTGCCCTGTCTGCCCTTAGGGAGCTTATGGGGAGGCAGGGAACCCCAACATCAGGAGGGAGGGGGCAGAGATCAGGAAGCAACACCCCAGCTCACTGGAAGCTGCCAAGATGCAGAGGTCAAGGCAGGCAGGCCGGCGTGTCTTGCAGACATAGAAGGCAGCCTGCAAAATCATCTGCCTGGGAAAAAAGGCCTTTCCACGGCCCTGGGTAACTTGAAGGACTTTGGGACCCTCTACAAAAAAACAAAAAAGTAGAAAGGCCAGTAGAAGTGGAGTCACGTGAGGCTGTTGAGATGCCTCTGGGACACCCAGGTAGAGGGGCCTAGCAGGAGGCCGAGACCAGGAAATCTGGGCATCCTGGGCTTGGAAATGAGGGTAGATGCCAGGACAAGCTATGAGTAGGATCCATGTTATCACCACTGCCCATGACAGGCTTTCAAAGCATCACTTGGAGGTGACAATCAGGGCCCTCCCAGAATATTCTCTTCTCCACCCTAAATTTGTCCGGTTCCTTTAAGTCCCTACTGCCCTTGTCTGGATGCCCTTCCATGGGTCAATGTCCTACCATCTTGGGCACACAATGCCCTGGGGAATACCAAGACAGATGATATGGCAACTGAGCACATGATGGAGGAATGCCCACCTCGAGGCCCTGACCTGTCCGGCCAGGATCTTTGAGGCCCTTTTTTCCTCACCTCATGGGGTGAAGAGACACAGAGACAAGAGAGACAGAGACAGAGACACAGAGCGACAGAGAGACAGACAGAGACAGAGAGACAGAGAATGTGCTTGGTGGGCGACCACAGAGAGAACAGAGAGGGGGGTATGCAGGGGCTTGGGGTGCTGCAAACTGAGCTCTGCTGTTCACAAATGGCATAAATGGGCCTGCTCAGAATCTCTGTCAACTTCTCCATGGGCAGCAGCCCAGGGCTGCCACCATCCAGGAGCCAGCCACCAGCCCACCGGGGCACTTACACAATTCCTATCTGATGCACTGTGGCCTTGCTGGAAACAAGAGCGCCCCACCTCTCCACTCTCATCCCAAGCTAGGCTCCTTCCTAGCAGTTTCCTGAGGAACCCCAGGATTCACTTCAAGACAATGATCAGGGCAATGTGACCCCCAAACTGGACAGGCTCTCAGAGTTCTCAACAGGGACTCTTAGTTCATTAAGAGAGGAAAGTGTGGGCCAAGCCTAGAACAGAGGCCCTCTGTACACACACACACACACACACACATGCACACATGCACACTCACACATGCACATACATGCACACACCCTACTCTGGTGTATTCCCTAAGAACCAGAGGATTGGTGGGTATGTGAACAAAATATTGTTTTATGTGACTAAAGAAACTCTAAGTTCTGGCTGTAGTTAAATAAACATCTCCTCTATGTAATACAAACTCTGTTCCCCAATTTCTGAATGTTCAGACTCTTCAGCCTCAACCCCAGGATCCAGCCTGAGGCAAGCCCTGTTCTGTTTTCTGGAGAGGAATCTATTTCCCCGACTCTTCCCCACCCCAGTCTCAGAGCTCCCTGAGGCCTGATCCAGGAACATGGTGCAGGGGAGAAAGAACAGGACTTGCTCCAGGTGATGGAGCATCTTTGATGAGGTTGGTTGGGCAGCCTTGACATTCCCAGAGGAAGATCCAATTACCCCACTGGGCTGACCAAAAGAACTCACCAGTGTCAGAGCTAGAAGAGATTGGGGACCCCATCCCCATGCTGCAGACAAGGACCCAGAGCAGTCCTGACCCAAGGTGTGTGACTTGCCCAGGTTCTGGCAGCCAAGCAGTATCAGAACTGGGTTTGCCACCCACATTGCCTCCAAGGCCAGATGCTCTTGAGCCACAGTAGCTTACTGCTCAAGTTTGAGGGGCTGGTTTGGGGCTTTCACACAGTTTTCCTTTATATATATATAACCTCTGGCCCAAAGACAGAGGAACCAGGTTGACTCAGGCAGGGATCTAACTGTAAAGTCTCTCACAATAAAGTCTGACTGATGACCCCATCCAGAGTGTCTCCTGAGAACCTCAATACCCTTCCTCCCCCCACACACTAGCCTGGAACCAGGCAGGAAATAGCTACACCAGCTCCAGGGAAGGACCTAGAACTTAGCTCATGTCCAAAAGAACCCTAGGTTCCCCAGGTAAATACCCCAAATGGCA
The DNA here is from genome assembly GCF_037893015.1 of Macrotis lagotis. NCBI lineage: Eukaryota > Metazoa > Chordata > Mammalia > Peramelemorphia > Peramelidae > Macrotis > Macrotis lagotis. The sequence goes on from NC_133659.1 coordinate 337,877,332, forward strand.
AATCATAAAATAGAGGGCAAGTTGTATCTCACTCCTCAAAAAAGACTGGTACCCAAACCCATAAAGTCAAAACAATTCTCCTTCCTCCTTCTAGGTTTCACCCTTTCCAGGGACCTATATCAGGTTTTTATCTTTCTTTCTGTTTCCATTGCTTTGCATAAGGCCCATTACATAGAATCTATTTTTTAAGAGATGCGGGTTGATTGACTGGCTGACTAATGAAAGATGAAAGCAAATTTTATATAATGGAGATTTGGGGTCTTTGTGTTCAATCATCTTTCTCTTTTCTCTATGGAAATGCTCATTTTACTTGGTGCTTCTTAAATTCAGAATAAAAATGAATCATTTGTTTTCAAGAGAGCTCAGGAGCAGCCAAAAGAGTCAGAAAACACTAGGAGGAGAAAAAAGAAACATCAAAGCAGAGAGCTGTTAAGACATGGTAAGCAAAACAAGTTAGTAAGACAATTTAGGAAGAAAGATCAGGGAAAGGGGCTCCTGAGCATCTTGAGCTAAGCAATGGAGAAGAAGTATTGAATCTAAAGGAGGGAACTGAGTCCTCTAGAAGGAGAAAACTGCTGGTCCTCCACGCAAAAATGCTGGAGTAGATGATTAATAAAAGAATATTATCATTGACTGACTAACTAGATCCAAAGATACTATTAAATGACATTTCCTCCAGGAAGAGTCAGAGAAAGAAAAGATGGGTAATGTGTCACCTAGCAGTATGTTACTAGCTGAGTGACCATATACTAGTCATTTAACTTGTCTGAGCCTCTATTTTCTCATCTGTAAAATAGTAATATTTGCACAGATAACTTAATAGTGTTGTTGCAAGGCTTAGATGAGATGATGCATTTAAAATACTTTGAAAAAACTTAACATCTCATAGAAAGATTTGTTGTTATTATTATCATTATCTTTTGGTTTGATCAAACTCAGAAATGATCCTGGGATAAGTCATGATCCTGCTCTTCTATTAGTTCACTTATCTTCAGACTTTTTATTATTCTACTCTTTTAGTCTATGTGGGTCTGTGAACCTACCCAGGTGTCGAAAACAATTGTTTTTCTATAGTTGAATGGAAGGATTAGATGCAAACTTATCATCAAAAGACTCAACAGAATCATCTTTGGGACATATCCAATGGTGGCCAGGCCAATGATGGTGTTATCTATTTCTTCTGGATACCACGTGGTTTTGGTTTGGAGAACAAAGGAGCTGGAGAAAAGGTTGGTGGGATCCCATGGCCTAAATTTCTCCAGGAAAAGTCGTTCCAAGAGAGTTGGAACACTCTCAGTAATCAAATTCAGAAGACAAAAAAAGAGAAAATGCCAGTGAGAAAGTCAAGGGTGAGGTGTATTACCAAAAGAAAATAATGTGGATGCGCAGGGAGCTCACTAATTTGGGTTTTTAAAAGGCATGTGCAAATGATAGAAGCAAAAGGCTGGTAAGAGAAGAGGGATGACAGAGCAAAGGCAGGGTGTTGTCCTGGGAGAATATTGTCAGAAACCTGAAATCAAAAGCTAATGAGAAAGGAAGGGGAAGAACCAAGGGATCTCTGGGGTTGTTTTGAGGAAAAATAAGACCTAAGAGGGTGCTGAGGAGGGTGAGAGAGTGAAAACATCTGACGGTCATAGGAGAGCTGCTCAGTTTCATTTTCCTTTTGTTCTCTCTGCCAAAAAGAATGACCCCTGGCCTGGAAGGAAGGGACAGAAATGGCTCACTGGCAATTGATATCTGAGATGAACAGAGAGATAAAGAAGTCAGAGAGCACCTTGTTTGTCCTTGATGAATTGAAGTTGCCAAGCCCAGAGAAATGACGTCCCCGAGCTCTGAAAGAGAAATCAGCAGATGGGGGGTGGGGGGAGGGAAGCAAGATTGGGGGGAAACTGTAAAACTCAAATAATATCTTTAATAAAAATCAATTAAAAACCTTAAAAAAAAGAAAAATCAGTAGATACAGCCATTGGAGCATAGCACAGCTATTTATTCAAAGATTGTGGTGAACAAGAGAGGGACCGTAGGATGGTTGAAGGACAAAAGGCCCCCATTTCCAAAAAAGAGAGAAGAGTACAGGGTGAAGCTCCAAATCAGGAGCTCGATTTTGACTCCTTCATAATTGATTCTAGAATATACTGTTAAAAGGGTGAATAGGAAGTTCCAAGAAAAGGAAGCAATAATCACCCAGAGCCGGTGTGACTCAATCAAGACTAGATCTTGCCACACAAACTTGCTTTCTTTTTGGACAGAGTTACTCCTGTGTTTCCTTTAAGTCAGGGGTTCTTAGATCAGGGGTGCATCAATTTGTTTCCTACAAAACAATTTTCATACCTATATTTCAATAAATGTGGTTTCCTTTGTCATTCTGTGTATTTTATTTTTACACGTTTAAAATGTGACTCTTGAGAAGGGGCCATAGGCTTCTTCAAACTGATCCCCCAAAGGGTGCACCAACAGTGAAGAATGCTTGCTCTCTAACCTCTTTTCTCCCAATTAAACACAATCCACACTCAGGAATAAACTTGAGTCCATCACCCTCTTGGCTACTCTCACTTTGTAGCTGTAGAATTGATTCCTAAAACCATATGTAAGACTTTCTATTTATCCCTCTTTGACATTCAATTCAACCCAAAGTCAAAATCTCTTTGGAACCTGGGTGAGATAATCCTCCCTTAAGTTTTATGTCATCTACATATTTGATGAGCCAACTCTCTGTCTTTATTCAAGTCATCAAAAGTGTTAAAATGCACAGAACCAAGCAAACATCCCCAGGGCCCTCCACTCCCACCTCCTTTGAAGATAATATAGAACTATTAATGATTATTTTGGGGGTCTGATCAATTAATCCCTTTCCAATCTACCTTCCTTCTATCTTCCATAAGGATGGTTTGAGATGCTTTATCAAGTCCTTTTGCCCTATCAGAGACCTTTGCCAAAATCTAAGTACAAGGTTCTCCAAGCATTCCCTACATCTGACAGCTAACCTGCTCTCAAAACAGGAAGGAGGTGGATCTGGCATGATCTGGTCTTGATTACACGAACTCTGAGTGCCCTGCTTCCTTTTCTAGAGGTTCACTTATCATCTCTTTAATGATATAAATAAATAAAAGATAAATGTATCAATAATACTATAAATAAAATAGTTGACCTAGAATTTTGATGGGAATTGGAGTCAAAGCCATAATCAGAAGATTCCAATGCCTCTCTTTTCTCCAAAGGTAAACATTTCTTGCTGTTTTCTAATCCTGGGACATCCCCTTTTGTCATGCTGCTCAATCTTTTCAAATTCACTGACTATAACTTGGTAATCACTTCCTTCCACATCTGAGGTTAGAGTTCACCTGAGTCAGGTAACATGAGTTCACCATAAGCAATAAGAGTTCCTTTTATCTCTTTACTTGGCCAATTATGTAACCCTAAATAGATCCTCTTCCCTCTAGGGGTTGAAGTTTTCTCACCTATAAAATGAAGCTGGCCCCTCAAGGGGATGACTATGGGAATGGAAGGAAGGAGGCATATTTGAGAGATAGAGTGGAGGTAGGATGGCACCTCTATCCCTCATACATTAGGAAAAGCCTTCTTTTTAGAATTCAGAGGGCCTGGGTTCCACTCGCACTCTGACACTTATCTGAGTGACCTTGGGCAATGTTCCTGGGCCTCATTCATAAAAAGAATTTTGACCCGAGTGGCCTCTAGGGTATAGATCTGTGATTCTGTAGACTTGGTGGATGAGTAGTAATGAGCACAAGAAGAAAAGGTGACTGAGAAACTGGAGGTGTCATTAATGGACATTGGGAAGTGAGAGGGGACGGATATGCAGGGGAAGCTGTGGGATTCAGTTTTTAAATTTAGGAATATGATATCCTGAAAAGAGTATGAGATAAGAGAGTCATGGGGCCTGGGTTCAAATTCTGATTCCATCATTTGCTACCTGCATGACTTCTTTCCAGAGGCATGTATCTACAAAGCAAGGGGGGGGGGGGTGGATTGGACTTGATGGGCTCCCCAGACCCTGTAGTCCCATCAATCCCTGCTCACCTTTCTGAACCATATCAGATACTTTTAGTATCTCCTCTCTAGTCTTCCTCTTTAGCCAAGATACTAGAAGCAGTTGGGTTCAAACCCTGGGCCTCCTTACCTGCTCCTTGAGAAGACTATTCCCTGACCCTCAGTTTTCTCATCTGAAAAATGATAGGGCTGGATGCCATAGTCCCTGGATCTAAGATTCCTTCTAGCTTTACCCATCGCCTTCAGGCCTCTTCCTGATGAAGCCTGCCCTGCCCTGGGCTTAGGTCCCAAGGCCTGATCTGCCAGCCAAGGCTCCTCAGCCCCGAGGTCCTCACACAGCCCCCCCCCCCCCAGGCTGTGGATCTCAAAGCACAGTTAAACAATCTCTCCCCAAATATTCTTGCTCCCCTGTGGCCCCTCCTTTCTCCATCTCAGGGCACCTCCCATCCTGCCAAGCACTGGGTTCTTTCTGGGAAAGTCCATAAAACATGGTACTTTAGACTCTCTAAAGCACTTTTACTGTACAATCGCCCGCCATCTGGGCAGCACACACCCTAGGAATGGGGGGCAGGAAGATTGAGAGTGGGTACGGGCAACAAACCAGGAGCTTGGTTGGGAGGCTTGGGTTCCACTCTGAGAGCAGCCACCAGCTGGAGGAGAGACGCTGCACCTCTTTGCCTCAGTTCACCTCTCTTAATGGACTTGGGAAGGACTCCGGCTCTTATGTGTTGCATGACCTTGGATAAGTCACTTCACTACAGGTTTCCTCATTCAAAAAAATGAGGGATTTAGATTAGGAACTCGGGTTTTGACCAGCTCTTCCTGACTAGGATCCTTGAATTCTGGGAGCCTAAGGCTCGCCTCCCATCCTTGAAGGCTGTATTGAGGATCATATGAGATCACAGAATCACCGATTTCTAGAAAGGACCTAGAAAGTCCAAACTGAGGAAACCGAGGATCAAAGGGTCAAAGTCAACCACATCCTAAATTCATGACTTGCCCAGGGTCACACAGCTAGGAAGCATGAGGAGTGGGATCTGAATAATGACTTGGAGAGGGATTTCTAGATGATCACAGGAGATTATTCTTCTACTGCTACACCCATCCTTCCCTCCTGCCTATCCCCAGGGCCACTGACCCAGTTTGCTCCTCTATCACCTCTCCCCTGAACTCTTGCAATACAACCTCCAAAATGTCTCGGGCTTTCAGACTCCTTTCTCAGAGCCACCCTCTGCCTTGTTGCCAAAACCATCTTGTGAAAGAGGTCCAACTGTGGCATCCATGGGAACATAGATCTAGGCCTGCGAGAATCTCAGGGTTCAACCTCCTCACTATACAGTTGAGGAAACTGAGACTCAGAGAGGTTAAAGGACTTTGTTTGGGGTCACACGGGTGATAGTGTGAGAGATGGAATTTGAATAATGGCCAGGAGGGCGATTTGTGGAGGGTCCAAAGCCCTAAGTTCGATTATTCTTGTGCTGTCTCTCGGCCTTCTCCTCCTCTCTGGCAGAGGCCAGGTCAGATTTTCTTACGCTACTCGGTCTGCAACTCTTCTCTCCTCTTATCTCACTCTACCTAGACCTTCAGTCCCTAGTGACCAGGTCTTACAGTATCTGCCTCGGGACTGTAAGCTGCAGGAGGGCAGGATATGAGCCAGGCTGTCCTCCTGGTGGTGTCCAGGGTCCTTTTGTAAACAGTAGGTGCTTTCTCAGGGTTTGTGAGTTTGAAATCTTGACCCGCTCATACATCAGGGGGAGCCCTCCCAAGTCTTTCAGCTAAATCGCTCTGGGCTGAGGAGGCCCCCTCTCCAAGGGCAAAGCCTGGCTCACTGGGATAGCAGCAAAGGGACAAAGTGGGGGCATCTGGAGAGGGCTAGTGGTAAAGGTTTGTGGCATAAAAGAAGGACGACAGTGATAATGGGAGGGGACTTAAGGCCCCGGTCTGGTCCTTGTTCTGCTCCCTGACCAAGGACCTCCTGGACCAGGCCGTTATTTCCCCACTCAGGAAGGTGCCTGAAGGACCCAGATCAGGGCTGGCTGCCTGGTCTGCCATCTTAGGGGGTGTGCTGTCACCTGTGTCTGTGGTTAGGGATGAGCCAGGGTCACTCACTGCTTCCTATTGGCCTCCTGGGAGCCCCGTGAGATCCTTATTCATGTTCTGTCCAGATCCCAGCCCATCCCCACCCCTAGACCCAGAAGCATTCCCGACCCACAGAAGGAGGGGGATAAGGGCGATGACTAGGACCCCAGAATGGGAGGAGGGAGGGAGGGTGCAGACAACACTCCCTCTGAGCTGCTGAAACATCAGGTCTAGGCTCAACTCTGCCCTTGAGGTTGACAGAGCAGTCCTGGACTTGCCTCGTAGCGCTTGCAGTCCTGGCTGGGGGGGAAGACAGAAGACAAACAGATCTTGAGCCTGCCCTCAGGGGGTTGCCCATTTGGGGAGCAGAGACTCTCTCACAAAGAACAGCCTATTGAAAAAAAAGACAGGACAGAATGGGAGAGAGATCATAACACTTCCATTTGACAAAGGAGGAAACAGGTGCAGAACCTGGAGTAATCAAGGATGATGTCCCCCACCCCAGACCCCAGGCTCTTTCTCTTTCCCTCCAGGCCTGGCTATGTGGCCTGGAGAAATGCCAGCCCTCTCTGGGTTTGGGGTCCCTGGGCAAACTGTCCTTGTGTCCCTAGGGGATGGGGGGGGAGGCTGGGATTAGAGTTTTCAGTTTCAGAAACTCCACCCCACCGTCGTTTTCCCAACTGCTTGCTGACCTTTGGTCCCTGAACCTGCGGGTTTCACAATGTCCTCAGCCACCCTCCGTGGGTGGGGAGCATGTGGGTGCAACAGCTTTGGGGGCAAAGTTGAGTCCCCAGGAGAGGCCCGAGGTGCTTATGATTGGACAGGACTGTCCTCAGCACAGTGGGGACACGGGTTTCAGTCTTCCAAGAACAGCGGACAAACAAGCCCAGTTTCCAGGCTCCTGTTGTCCTGTGCAGGCCCAGGACTCTGGCCTCCTGTCCTGGGGGGAGCTGAGCTCACCACCAGGAAAGCCCAGCCGGCTGGCCTCCGGGAAGCTGCCTTGTTTGGACTCTAGGTAGCCCTGGCCTTGTTTATGCTCTCTGTAGCTCTGACCTTGGACCCTTCCAGCTTCACTTCTAGAAAACAGATCTAATCTCCCCTCCCCCCCAAACTGGGCAGTTCTCCAGGATCCTTCCTCTGATCATCCTGCCTCCACTGAGGCCTGTCTAGTGAGACTCAGGTGGAGGCCCTTGTTCCCCTGACCTGGATGCTGAGAACACTCTGGCCACCCAGTGGATTGAGGCTAAATGCTGAGCCAAACTGTGCCATGGGGCAGAAGGAAAAACCAACTGCCCAAGGTCACTCAGCAAATTTGGAACCAAGACTGGGACCAGCTCAGGGGTCCTGATCCTGAGGCCACAGGTCTTTCAGGACTGGCCTGGCCTGCCACAGGACAGCTGACTCCACCTTACCACCCCTCAAGTCCCACCTCTCTTGGAAACCTCAGTTTCCTTTTCTGTACATTCAGACAGTAGGCTGAGAAGAACAAGAGGGACTTCCCTGGTCTAATACCTGTGATCCTATGTTGATTGGATGGCTCCTGAGGGGCATCCAGAGCTGCCAAACACCAGCTGCCCATGCCCTTGTCTAGCCTCAAACAGTCCTGCTGCCATGCTCACCAATCAAAGGGCAGTAGCTGGTAGGTCCCCATCCCCCAGATCATTAACAGCTGACATTTAAACAGGATCACCCAGTCCTCTCCACTGCTTTAGGCAGGACCCAGGAATCTTCAGGTGAGGTCAGCTGAGGACAGGTCCAGGGTCCTCTGGCAACAAAGAAAGGAAACTCCCCCCCCCCCCCCAAGAGCCATTTCCCCTCTTCCTCCTCAGCTGAGGTTGGAGGCCCCACCTGGGCAGAGGAGGTTCCACTGAGGTCCATGGGGATTCCATTGCAGGAGGCCCTGGGGAAGACAACGGTCTCTCTTGCCTATGACTTCTTTCTCTGAGAGGATCTCCAAGCAAAGTCTGGCCCAGAGACAAACGCTGAGCTCCTGACTCTCAGGCAGGAAGGCATCTCAGCGGATCCTTTACTCTGAATATATTCTTGCATACATATGGCATCTCACTTAAGACTCACCAGTCCCTCTGCTTGAAGATCATGCCCGTCAAGGAGCCCACTGCCTTTCCAGGATGTCCATTCCCTTTGATCAATGGGCCCCAAGACCAAAGGACCCAGATTTAGAACAGGAAGAACTTCAGAGGCCATGGATGGGTACTTAGAAAGGCTAGTGGCATGGGGGCAAGTCACCAAGGAGTCAGCCCCCAGTGCTTCTTGTCCTACCCTCTATGGTCAAATAGGAAAAAGCGATTGACCCCTCTTCCTGAGAACAGCTCCCTCTCCTACTGGAGGCCACTGCTCAGGAATCTCCTGTTCCTTGGATAGATTCACATAGGTAACCATCAGGGCCTTTTGTCTGCCCCACTCTGCTCCCTGAGGACCTCCATGCCTGTATGTGCCTCAGCACCCGATTCAGGCCCAGTATACAGTTGTTAATTAATAAATGTTGATTGACTGATTGATAGGTAGTCTCCTCCAATCAGAGCAGGGGGCTTCTAGTTCTCCCTGCCCCGTTCTCAGTGTGCAATCTCAAACTTCCCTCATGGTACCAACTTCATCAAAGCCATCTATCTCCTTCACCCATTTCCCCTCTGAATGGTGCCAGATGTTTGAGAATCTTGCCCAGATGTGGTGCCCAGAGCTAAACATTACATTGGTAGGTCCCACTCAGCCTCAGACTCTGTCGATTCTTTCCCATTTCTGGGCCTAGGCCTTTTTTTTTCCTCTGCTAGAGAAGAGGGTCAGACTAGGTGCTTCCCAAGTCCTCAGACCAGATCAAAACTCTGAGATTTGAAGGTTGAATGGAAATATATAACTTGTCACTTCCTGGGAGGTTGGGGATCAGTCAGGAGCTCCAGAGGCTCCAAACTGGAGGGTCCTCTGGGGACCCAAAGCCCAGCCCCTACCTAAACACCTACTGAGAAATGCCCATCCAGCCCCTGCCCTGAGCCCCCTGCCAACAGGGAGTACAAGCAGCCTGCCTGCCATAGGACAGTGCTGCCCATGTCCATTTGACCATTTCCCCTCCCTCTTGGGTTTATCTAACATCTGGATGGATGGGACCTGGACTCATTTGTCCTGATAGCCACAGGCAGGTCTTGTAGAGGCACCGTTCTCTGCCACTTGTCTCCTCCACCAGAATGGGAACCCCGCTAAGGGCAGCCTTTGCCTGGGTCTTTGCCTCTCTTGGGGCCTGGAGCTCACCATGGTGCTGGGACAGACTAATTGCTTAATGATCAAGTGACTAATTCTTTCCCCCATGGAGGCATCATTAGCCTTGATGCTTGGTCTTTAGGAGAAAGGATTCCAAAATGAGAAGGAGGAACCCTGGGTCAAGGAAGATGGGATGCTCCCAGACCCTCCCCCCCTCAGAATGTGCCCTAATCCCAGGCCCAGACCAAGCCTTCATTCTGGACACAAACCGAGCTGGGGTCCAGGTCTGAGCTCTGACCCCAGTCCATAATTCTGCCTTGAATCACCAGGGCTCTGCCAGGGCTTCCCTTTCTGGAGAGACTGCAAAGGAGACATGGAGATTTGGGGCAGGGGGTCCAGTAGAAAGAAAAGTGTATCCAGAGGAGTCTCGATCTGAAATGAGAAGAAAGCTGAGGTCACCGATCTAACCCTCTCATTCTGTCCATGGAGAACCTGAGACCCTGAGCTGGCTGTCCCAAGGCTATTCAGGGTCACTCAGCTATTTTGTCATCAAGGATATCACCATGCTTTGCCAGGGGCTGTAGAACTCTCTCTTAAATGTCTGGGTCCAGAACCTTTTACTGCCCTGCCACCAGCTGACATGATATTGACCTTGAGGCATTATCAGTCAGAACAACTTTTCTTCCTTCATTGAGGAGACTTTGGTCCCCCCACCCCCACCCCAGGGATCTATAGGGTTCTCCTGGTCTATAGAACTCACTCCCATCCCTTTCTGAGAAAAGAAACTTGCCAGGGAGCAAATCAACCCTCCCCTCTGGTGAGACCCATAATGGGGCAGAATGAATGAATGCAGCTGTTTCTCCACATCATGGCTGCCCTTTCATATTGCTGTTTTCCTCCTGGGGGGGGGGGGGGCGGGGGTCCCTGGTGGGCTTTCTGGTCTACCTCCAAAATCCTAGTGTGTGGTTCTTTTTTTGAGTCCTCATTGTTCTGCATCACCAAGGTCACTTTCTCCCTTGTCCCATCTTTCTGCAAAGTCCAAGGGCAGAGATTCAAAAGAAACCAATCAATGGTGACCAAGTGTCCAGAATGATTTCCCACCTCATTTGGGAGATAACTGATGGATATAGAGGGAGTCTGCTCACCAGGAGTTCCCATGATCATGAAACCAAAGAAGACATCAAAAAATAAGAAAAATTCAGGATTCTGCTGGGATGAGAGTTGGGAACCTGATTCCTCCAGGGTTCCCCGACCTCACTCCTAGCATCTCCCCTAGTCCCTTGATCAAGGATCCGGGTTTATTTTAGAATTTATCTGACAGTAAGGATGACAAGGCTGTGTGCTTAGGTTGTGGATATGTGTCTGCTTCTCTAAGCACTGGGGCCAGGCTGGGGACTAGAGTCTGGGCTCTTCCTCTCCTTCCCCTCAGGGGAAAAACCTTCATTCCACATTAGTTTTGTGCTTGGTCCTGGGTGGAGCAATTTATAAACATAAAATATTGCATCCTCACAGCCTGACAACAACCACCACCTTAGGGCTAGCTGCAGCAACAACAGGAGTAAAAGGACCAGTAGCAGCTCCATTCAGCAGCAGGGTGGAGCCACTAGCAGCGCTGCTCAGACTTCTGCTACTGCTGCTGCTGTTGCTATTTCTACAACTGTTGCTGCTGCTGCTGCCATTTCTACTACTGCTACTACTACCCACTACCACTCCTACTCTTACTCCTCTTTCTACCACTTTCCATTTTCACAGGACTTTGAGGTTTGTAAAGCATTTTACATGCATGATCTCGTCTTGTTCAGTCCTAAGGGAATGGGTTCAGAAAGTGGGCTGTTCACAACTGAACAGCCATGAAGGGTTGGAAGTACAGTGGAGCCCAGGTGCCCCCGACTCCAAGTCCAGCCTGTGTTGGTTGGAATCATCAGGAGTTCCCTGAGGCCTTGAGACCCCTAGGCTCTAGCTATAGGGGAAAGCTGTTAGAAGGGGTCTCTGATTTGAGGAATGTCAGGGGCTGGTTCTTGGCACTGGAGCATCCCTTGTCCTGTCAGGGACCTGAGGCTTCAGCCTATGGGACCCAGGCCCCTCTATTCAACAGCTTTTTTATCCAGTGGTCTTCTGAGGATCTAGAGTAATCTCCCCCCCCCCCCCTCCACTCCAACACTGACCTCCTGATCCCCATTCCTCTACTCCCAAAGCTTCAGGTCAAGAATGTGCCCTTTGTCCACTGGTGTGATCAGAGAAATAGTTCACTATCTGGAATTCTGACTCTGGCCCTGTCCTAGAGCTGGGGCCTGTACTGGTTTCTGTTCCTTGGCTCTGATCCCTAAATCCCAGTCACTTGGGGACTTTGCCCTTTGGGGCTTGTGCTAGGAGCCCTGTGCAGGCTTCTCAAAGAAGGAGAAGGCACCCCAGAGTCCACCTGGCCCTGCCTGGCCAGCCCTGGTCTCCAAGCCTTGGAGAGGTTGTCTGCACCCTCAGGAGTAATTCTGGAGCCTTGCATCCCTCGAATGATGTCCCACAATTCTGATTAACCACCTACGGTCCAAAGAATAACACTCATACTAAGAAGAATGGAGAGTTTGTGGATTAGAGTCCTCAGAGCTGGCCTGAGGTCAGGAAGACCACCTCAGACCCATGCAAGCTACACCACTCAGTCACATATTTTACTTCTCAGGGACCCCCCAACTGCCAGTTTGATGGAGACTCAGAACAGGAAAGGACTAATAGGAGACAAGAGTAGGGTAAGCCAGAAGCTGCTCAAGGCCATCAGGTCTAACTTTTTCATTGTAAGTATGAGGAAACTGAGGTCCAAAAAAAAGGAAGAAACCTGCCCAAGATTACCCAGCAAGTCATGTGTGGATTACATGGCCCTGTACTTCTTAGAATGTACATGACAAGGGGCAGCTAGGTGGCTTAGTGGATAAAGCACCGGCCTTGGAGTCAGGAGTACCTGGGTTCAAATCCGGTCTCAGACACTTAATAATTACCTAGCTGTGTGGCCTTGGGCAAACCACTTAACCCCATTTGCCTTGCAAAAAAAAAATGTAAATGACAGAGTTAGATTTGAACTCAGGTCCTTGGACTGTTCACCACTGTTTTAAGGAGGTATAGGGGAAGGGGGAAAGGAGCCTGGGTCACTTCTGTTCTCCACAAAGAACCAGGCCCAGTGGGGGGGTGACTTGTAGTGGGTGCCTAGATTCCTCTCAGAGTTCACCAAATCTGCTCTCCCTCACTGCCCTCCCTTCTTTCTGGGTTGTCCTTTGTCCTTCTGCATGGAACACATGGTCCCAGGCCTGGTGTCCCCCATAATAATTAACAGGCCCAGGAGCACATACTTGGAATGCTTGATGAGAAAGACACTGAGTGGACCCCATGTGAACCCTAGTGGAAGGCCACAACTGAACCCAGGACTGATAGACAGCTGCCTGGAGCCCTGTCCTTGGCCCTGAGTGGCCACAGTCACCCCTTTAAGTGAGCCATCTGGCTTTGAGCCAAAGAGGAAGATGGTGGCCATTCTATGAGAAGAGTGTGAGTTGAGGCATTGGGAACTCCAGTTGCTGCTAGCTACCTGTGTGACTTTGGTGGGTTACTTCCCCATATGGGCCACAGCTTCCCCATCTGAAAGATAAGGGGCTTGGGTCCATGGCCTCCCAGTTCCCTTCCTCTTATTATGACCCTGTGATCACCCAACTCAAGAGCAAGGCCAAGGCTGAGGTCACCTGTGAAGAGGCCTGGGAACCCAGGGATGCCCTAAAGCCTGGAGGCCAAAAAGCTGAAGGAGGAAAAGAACCAGGACCAACAAGTCTACATGGGGGATTTTGTACATGCCAAAGTACCATAGAAATTTCAGACCTGTCATTGAAACCCAAATGCGAATTGATGGCCATTCCATCCATCCAATACCTTCAGTCAAATTATCAATAAGGCTGCTGATGGGTCCATGGCCAAGAGTAGGTCCCCAGAGCACTGCACAAGAGACCTCCCCAGTGAAGGCTGACAATGGGCTGGGTGACCCACTTCTCTTTCCTATACAACAATCTAGCCTACTTATGGGACAAGATGACTCAGAGAGGGGAGGGAAAGGACTCTGCCCGGAGACACCCTGGGAATCAGTGGGTGCTGGGAGGGAGAAGAGAGGGGGTATTGGTTTTCCAAACCTCTCCTTTGTCTGAGGTCAATCCCAGGTGTGGAGACTGGACCAGCTCTGGGTTTCACATCAGATTTGATTGGGGGGGGGGAGGGTCTGCTTCTGGTTACATTCATATACATGTATGTTGTAAATGCCCTAATAAGAAAGAAGCATCAACTGGGAGACATGAAGTCTGGGTTTTAATCCTCAGTTTTGTCACGTACTTTTTGTCTCTGAACCACATTTTATACAATGAGTTTATTCCAGTTCTCCTGCAGGATCTCAGGGCTGGGGGAGATCTCAAAGGTGATCTTGTTTGACCCAGGGGTCAGAAGACTTGGGTTTGAAATCTAGCTGGGGCCTCAGTTTCCTCATCTGTAAAATGGAAATAATCTCTGCAGTATCTATTTCACCAGGCTGCTAGGAGGAAAGCATCTCCCAAAGCTTGAAATACTATAGAAAGTTAAGTAGAGATGATGATGAGCACCTCAACGTCAAGGATAATCCCGTGTGGAAAATCACAACCCATTTATTGTTTATAAAGCTAACCAGAAATTTGGAGACACTCCAAGAGCCTGTTGGATGTGCCGAGGTCAAATTCAACGAGTTCAAGGTGGAGTGTGCCAGAGCTGCAGGAGTGAGAAGGGGAACTGGAAGAGGTGAGGTGACCATGAGCCCTTCCAGCAAATCTTTTCCCCAAAACTAGATCTCAACTCCCTCTTCTGCTTCATAGGAGGACTAGATCCATTTATCTCAAAGGGTCTCCCCCAAACTGGGAAGGATCCTGTGGGGTTTGGGGAACCTCTTTTTGTACAACTTGAGGCGAACTTTGAGGATGAGGACCAATGGAAGGGAGAATTTCAAAACGCAGGGGGAAGAGTCATGGGCTAGGACCTTTTCATCTTTAGGGGAAAGAATTCTATGCATAGAATAATGTCAGGTGGGTGAGAATTGGGGTTCATCTCTTGTAATCTGCTCGTTAGCACCACTGGAGCTCCCTCCCTTCTTTTTGCCGGGGCCATGCCCTTTGCACTGGAAATGGCATGATAAAAATGGCAACTGAGATGTTGAAACCCAAGATAAGTCAGGAGATAGACAGCAGTGAACTGCCCCCAGAGGAACCCAAGTCCACCGGCTCAAGGATGGAGGAAAGAAGGAAGAGGACTGACACAAATACTATCACTCCATCAAGCCAAAAGCGAAAGAGTTCCTGCTCTCCAGTGTTTACGGTTGAGGGGGGAGGGGAGGGAGGCTCCAAGATCCTGGAGAACGTGTGGGGAAAGAGGAAAGAGGGAACAGCCAGACCTAGGCCGGGCCCCCTGAGCCTTGGAAGGGCGTGATTGCTAAGAAGCAGCCTGGCTTCATCCAGAACCATCATCCTTTTGCTTCCTTTTTTGACAAAGTAACTAAACCGGTCCATCAGGGGATGGGGTGGGTGGCACTTGCCCAGGTTTTAGCAAAGTATTGATGATGCATTTCCATCTAGGAGAGTGGCAAAGATGGGCAAGGCAGTAATGCCAGTAGATGGACTTGTAACCAGAAGAGTGTATTCCCAGATTCAAAATCAACCTAGCAGGTCTCCAGGGGGTGCCTGGGGATCTGTCCGAGGTTCTATGCTTCTTAATACTTTGTTCCCAATGCTGATACAGGTTTGGATGGCATGCCCATCCACTTTGTAAAAAGAAAGACACAGAGAGGGGTAGTGGCTACACTTGCTGGCTGAGGCAGGATTAAGAGAAAAAGCTCTTGCTGGGCTAGGGCGCAAGGGCAAATCTGATAATGGAAGATCAAATTCAGGAACGGTCAATGTAAAGTCTTGGCCTTGGGATCAGAAAATCAATTTCACGAGAACAGGATGCAAAGGGGAATCATTAGGCATCGGTTTAGAAAAAACCTGGGGATTTTGGCAGATTATAAGGAACCCAATCAGCTAAAAACTGAATGGGACCTTGGGCTGCACAAGGAAGACAGGAGGAGGTGGTGGTCCCTCTGTACTCTGCCCCGGAGCAGGGTAACCAGGATGGCTGTGGGCCTTGAGTCCCTAGGAAGGAACTGGAGATATTTAGCTTGGAGGAGAGAGAGCTGGGACCACGACAACATGGAAATCCTAGCACTGGGTTTGTTTAGTACCAGAAGGTAAAAATCCAAGAGGCAAATTGAGGCCACAGTGAGTTAGCCCAAAGGGGAATGGAGGTCACCCGGTCATCCACAGGGACGCTAGCCTGGAGATGCCCATCCACGGGGGCAGTGGTATGACTTGTGAAGTTTCCCAGCGGCGGGGCTCACTTCTCTACAGCCCGTGGCTGGGCCTCCCTTACTCATCTGCACGGTGGGAGGACCATATGGCCGCCCAACATTCTGAGGAGGTTCGAGGACAAAGGGAAAATGCGGAAGGATGGGCACAGTATGCCAGGGCAGGCCATTCCCTGGCCCATGTGGGCTGGCACCTTCTCTCCAACTTGACTCTTATTGTGTGCATCCTTCCTGATGCGCAGCCGGACAGGGCTGCCAGGAGGAATGAGAAGCCGAGTGACTCGGCCAAGGTCACACAGACCGGATGAGTCAGGAGCCGGCTTCGGAGCCAGCCCTGCCCGGGGACCCCGCGGTCCTGGGGCGCCCACCGCCTCCAAGGCCTCCTCTGCTTTCTCAGCAGCTCCCAGGCCCGGGGGTGGGCTCAAGGAAGGGCCCCGCGCGGGGGTCGGGCCCGGCCGGTCCGGGCACCCAGGCTAGGGCCCCGTCGGGCCCTGGTGGGAGGTTTTCTGGCCGTTCCCATTTCCCCGCAGCCGCTGCGGCTGGGGCTGGGGGCTGGGGGCCGGGGGCCGGGGGCCGGGGGCCGGGGGCCGGGGGCCGGGGGCCGGGGCCCGGTTGGGGAGCGGCCCCGGGGCTGAACGGCTCGGGTTGGTCTGAGAGCCGTCGCGGAGGGTGGGGGGCCGGGGGCGCCTCTGGGAGGGCACTTGGGGTGTCTCAGCAGTCCGCGGGGGGCCGCGGGGAGGGGCCTCGGGCCCAGCCCGGGCAGCCGCAGCCCGGCTTGTCCTCAGCCGACCCCGCCGCCCCTCCCCCTCCGCCCGCCGCGGGGCCTGGGCACGGAGCGGCGGCAGCGGGGCACCCCGGCCATGGGGACCCCCCACGGGCCCCGGGCGCACCCACGGCCGGGGGGCGGAGGGAGGGGCTGCTGGGTCCGCGCCCCCTCCGGGCCCGGCGCCCCCGCCGCCCCGAAAACAGCCGCAGTGCCCCTCCCCCGCCGCCGGGCACTGCCACGCGTCCTCACCCCGCCACGCGCGCACGCCGCACCCCCGCCGCAGTGCGTGCCCCCGGCGGGGGGGGGGGGACCGAGCCCCTCCCGCAGCCGCCCCCCCCCCGGGACCCCCTGCCCGCCCCGCGGCCTGCCCCCTCCCTCCACCCCCCCATCCGCCGCGGGCGGGGGAGGGGCACGCGCTCGCGGGCGGCTTTTGGGCAGGGGGTCCCCGGGGGGGAGGGGCGGCTCCGGGAGGAGGGGGAGGGCGCCGAGGAATTCCCGCCCGCGCGCCCGCAGCCCCCCCCCCCCGGGCCGGGCGCGCTCCCGCCGCCCGCCCTCCCCGCGCCCCGCCCGCCGGCCGCGCGCCGCCGCTGCCCGGCGAACAGCCTCGGGGCCCGCGCCCCGCCCGCCGCGGCCCGGCCTCCCCATTGGCCCGGGCGGCTCCACCCTATGCAAATGAGGCCCCGCCCTCCCACCGCGTGTGCACGCCGGGGCGCGCTCCCTCCGCCGGCGCCGTGCGCAGCGCGAGTGTGCCTGCGCGGCGCTTACTACAAGAAAGTAGTCCGTGCCGCCCCCCCGCCCGGCGCCCCCCGGCGCCCCCGCCGCCCCTCCTGCGGCTTTCCTGGGGCTCCCCTCATTTGCGGGGTGGCGGAGGCGGGGAGGAGCCGGGGCGCGGGGCGGCGAGCGCGCCTGCGTGGGGGCGGGCGGGGCCGCCCCCCCCCCGAGCCCAAGCGAGAGGTGTTCCCCGGTGCCCCCCCGTGCCCCCGCCCCCTGCGGCCGCGCGGAGGGATCCGCGGCCCGGCGCCCCCCCCCACCAAAATATTGGGAGTTAAGAGGCGGCGCCGTGTGTAAGCGGCTCAGAGCGGAGCGCGCGGCTCGGAGAGCGGAGCCAGCCCGGCCCGGCCAGCGCGGGAGCCCAGGAGCCAGCCCGGCCCGGCCAGCGCGGCGCGGCGGAGCCCCAGCCCGGCCCGGCCCGGCCAGCGCGGCGGAGCCAGCCAGCCCAGCGCGGCCGGCGCGGGGAGCCCCGGAGCCCCGGAGCCCGGCCCGGCCCGGCCCAGCGCGGCAGCCGCCCCGGCCCCGGCCCGGCCCCGGCCCCCGCCCGCTCCGGCCGGGGAGGCGCCGCCCGCGGGCAGCCGGCCCCCGCCCCCCCGCGCGCCCCCCCGCCCCAGGATGCTGCTGTCCAAGTTCGGCTCCCTGGCGCACCTCTGCGGCCCCGGCGCCGTGGACCACCTGCCCGTGAAGATCCTGCAGCCGGGTAAGGGGGCCGGGGCCGGGCCGGGGGACCGGGGGGCGGGGGGCCGGGCACCGGGAACGGGGCCACCCGGGGCTCGCGCCAACCCCGCCCGCTCCCTGTGCCCCGCAGCCAAAGCCGAGCGCGAGCCCTTCGAGAAGCTGTACCAGGTGGGCGCCGTGCTGGGCAGCGGGGGCTTCGGCACCGTCTACGCCGGGAGCCGCCTGGCCGACGGGCTGCCGGTGAGTGGGGGGCCGGGCCGGGCCGGGGCGGGGGTCGGGTCGGGGCCGGGGGGGGGCGCCGGGGCAGCCCGCAGCCCCCCCGCCCCGCCCGGCTGACCCCCGCTCCCCCCCCCCCAGGTGGCCGTGAAGCATGTGGTGAAGGAGAGAGTCACCGAGTGGGGCACCATCGTGAGTAGCCGGGCGGGGGCCGGGGCCGGGGCCGGGGCCGGGGCCGGGGGGCGGGGGCCGGGGGCCGGGGTGTCGCCGCGGCGGGGCCGCCCCCTGACCGCCCGCCGCCCCGCAGGCCGGCGCCGTGGTGCCCCTGGAGGTGGTGCTGCTGAAGAAGGTGGGCTCGGGCTTCCGCGGCGTCATCAAGCTGCTGGACTGGTTCGAGCGGCCCGACGGCTTCCTGCTGGTGCTGGAGCGGCCCGAGGCGGCCAAGGACCTGTTCGACTTCATCACGGAGAAGGGCGCGCTGGACGAGGGCCTGGCGCGGGGCTTCTTCGGCCAGGTGCTGGAGGCCGTGCGCCACTGCCACGGCTGCGGCGTGCTGCACCGCGACATCAAGGACGAGAACCTGCTGGTGGACCTGCGCTCCGGGGAGCTCAAGCTCATCGACTTCGGCTCCGGCGCGCTGCTCAAGGACACGGTCTACACCGACTTCGACGGTGCGCGGGGGTGCGCGGGGGTGCGCGGGGCCGCCCGGCGGGGCCTGTGCGCAGGCGTGGGAGGGAGGGGGCGCCGCAGACAGAAAACCCTGCAATGCAGATCGGAGCCCCGGCCCGGCCGCCTCGGCCCCGCCCCCGGCCGGGCCTCCCCCCCAGGCTCCGCCCCCTCCCTCCCCCAAACAGCCCGGGCTCCTCACTTCACATCTGTTTGTTGTGAAACCCGAGGCTCCGGCTCATGTGACTCCCGCATCACGCAGCCGGGCCGGCAGGGGTTGCCAAGGCAGCGCGGGGGGCGGGGGCTCCCCGCCCGGCTTTGTGTCCGCCGTGGGTCTGCCGGCCGGGGGTCTGCCTCGGCTGACCCGGCCTGCCCTCTGCCCCCCTGCAGGCACCCGCGTCTACAGCCCCCCGGAGTGGATCCGCTACCACCGCTACCACGGCAGGTCGGCCACGGTGTGGTCCCTGGGGGTCCTCCTCTACGACATGGTGTGCGGGGACATCCCCTTCGAGCAGGATGAGGAGATCCTGCGGGGCCGCCTCTACTTCAGGAGAAGGATCTCCCCGGGTGAGTGGCCGGCGCCGGGGCCCTCGGGGCGGTTCTGCGGGGCCCCCGGGGCCCCCCTCGCCCCTCTCCTGACCTGGCCTTCCTCCTCCTCCTCCAGAGTGCCAGCAGCTCATCAAATGGTGTCTGTCCCTGCGGCCCTCGGACCGGCCCACGCTGGACCAGATCTCCGCCCACCCCTGGATGCTGCGCTCCGACGCGGGCAAGTCGGAGGACTGTGACTTACGGCTCCGGGCCATCGACACCGACGTGTCCAGCACGAGTTCGAGCAACGAGAGCCTGTGAAGGGGAGCCGCCGGAGCCCCCGGAGTGGGGGAGTGGATGGGCGCACTGCCCGCGCAGGGCCGGGACACTCCTGGCCTCCTGGCCCATGGCCTCGGAGCCCCCCATAGGCAGGGGGAGGGGGGCCGCGAGCCCGCCCCCGCCTCTCCCCTGGGAGCAGCGAGCAGGGCCCTGCGACCTCTAGAATCCCGCGTTCAACTTCTTGGCTCTCATAGAGCTGGGACTGATTCCCTTGCTTCTGAGTGCCTTTCTGATAGCTGCTTTAGTTGGGGGGCTGGCCTGGAGTCCGGGCGGGGGTCCTGAGCTGCAAGGGCTGCCCTCTCCGAGCCTCCCCGGGGCCTGGCCCCCCCCAGCTGGACTGACCCCCCCAGGAAAGGTGGCGAGGGGAGGGGACGGGACCACAAGCCCCTCCCTCGATTCTCTGCTGCTCCCTCACCTTCCTGGCAGTCTGCACTGAGGCCAGACTGGGCTAGCCGCTTGAGTTTTTGGAAATCGGGAAGGTCCACCACCTCCTTCGGATCATCTCACCTCTGGGCACAACGCCCCCCCACCTGACGCCCCCCTCCTCCATCGTCTGTCGGTCTGCCTCCACCCCGCCTTCTCCACCATCCCTGCCCTTCTGGCCGCCCTCCAGTCTTAAGCGTGGCTGGGCCTGTTCGAGAGGATGCACAAACCAATGCAACTAGCCAGGCCTGCCCGGCCCCCCCACCCTTGTCTGCGTATTTATGTCCGGAGCCCCCCTCCTGTATGATAGCGACAGTTTTTTTATTTATTGTATGACCATTGAGGACAGCGGCCTGGCCTTGGAGGCCGCGCCTATTTATTGGGCTTAATTTATTGTTGAGAGTTGATTCCGCTTGGAGCTGCCCCGCCTTGCCGCGGCAGCTCGGGTGACCCCGAATTCTTGCATTCCTGTCCACTGTTTTCTTTCCGACTCCCTGTATTTGTTGAAAGATGGAGAATTACTGTACAAAGTCTAATTTAAGGGGAATAGAGTGACTTTTCTAAGTGGGGCAGGGGGGCAGTCGGTTGGCCCCCCTGCCTGGGAAGGGGGGAGGGTCTGTCTCCACTGGGGGGGGGAGGGTGGCAGTCAGCAGCCCCTTTAATTTATTTTACTCGCTGTGTTTGTGACCAGGTCACCCCGAGCGTGACTTGGATCTGGGGGTTTGTTCCTTCACTTGAACAGTGTGAAATGTATGGAGATCATATTTTTTTATACAGGTTATTTCAATTAAATTTTTTTTTTTGTATATAACAAATGCCTCTGGGCTTCTTAGTGCGTCGAACCAGCTCTTAACATTCAAGCCCTGACAGACGGTCTTCCCCCTCTGAGTCTCTGTTCCGTCTGTGAAATGGGGATGTCAGTCACAGAGTCCACTAGACCCATCTCCAGAGAGAATTTCTTAAACCCTCCCGTGCTGTCGAGAACTGGGGGCTAGGATTGGGCCTCCAGCTTTGAGGGGGGGTGGGGAGAGAGGTTGGAGCAGAAGGCCAGAGAGCCCAGAGCCATCCAGACCACAATTGTAAAAGGACCTCCCGTGGGCCTGACCAGGGGCTGGACAACCTGAGCCCTCAGGCTTTCTGGGGGAAGGAGATCTGTCTTTACTTCCTTTGACCCTTTCCCCTGTATTATGGTGGTGGGGGGGTGCAGATGTGTAGCAGGCCTGTGATTTGGTTTGGAAAAGAGTTGGGACCCCTACCCAAAGTGAGTTATGGGGGAGAGGGTTAACATCCCAGGTGAATTGTGCCGAGGGTGGGAAAGGGGAATGACTTCACATGCCCATGACCTGCCTGGGGAAGGTGTTGGGGCCACTCTCATACCCCCACTCAGAAAGAGTTATGGAGGAGAGTTAGGATCCAGGATCCTGGGAGTTGGTGAGGTGGTCCAGAGCTTCAAGGACTGGTGATGCGGTCATCTCCACGGGAGATGGGAGAAACAAGGGGAATGTTTAACCTACTTAGAAGAACAAACTATGTTTGAAAATGTAGTATTATTTCCACTAGTGCTGAGGTAGACTTTCCCTTCTGAGCTTATTTGTGGTCTCACATTTATAGATTCAATTTATTCATTCATTCAACAAATCTGCACTAAGCGGCCCCCTGTGCATCCTGCATTGTGTTCAACTGGAACAGGGTTAGGACTGGCCAACTGAGCAGGCTCCCTGAGAAGGGGGCTTTGGAGTTGGATGGAGACCTCTTGGGGTTCATCAAGGACTGGGAGAGAGGTCGCTCAAATATTTTATCCTCAATTTCAAGATGAGGAAACTTGAGGCCCAGGTGACATGACTTGTAGGGGGCCACAGAACTGGTAGGTGAAGATTCAGACTGTAGGCAGGGAAGTCAGAAGCTGAGGACTCTCGCAATCCCAGGGCTAGCAGGGAGCCCGAGCCCAGCTAGCCAGGGGCCTAGTGGCCACTTCTGAGCTTCACGAGGCCTGGTGTTGAGTCTTCATCATCCTGGTGAAATCGTTAGCTATTGAGCATAGGGCCGGGGGTTGCCCCAGACTGGAAGCTCCCTAAGGGCAGGACCCAGGGTCCCATCTTTCCCTGGGGCAGAGCATGGAGGTCTTCTTTTTCTGGCTTTCTCCAAGAAGAGCCAGAGGGCCTGGGAGGATCCTATGACTTGGTCTGGCAATCTCTCACTGTTTTAGGGCCAGGGGCTCCTGGAGAATGTTGGGTTGGGCACCCCCCAGAACCTGGAGACAAACACCCATCTTTCCTCACTCTTCCATTGCGTCAGTCTCCTTAGGTCTTGCCTGTCTCAGACCCCCCCCCTCTGGGCCCGAGTCAAAGTGGGCCGTAGGGTTGGGGGTTTGGGAGGAGAGGCAGGGGAGACGCCTGCCTGCATCGACGCAGACCTGACTGTTGTCTTGGAGCAGCTGGCCAGCCAGGGCTCCACTGGCCTCCACCCCCTCATTCCCAGGCCCAGGCCTGACCCTATTGCAGACTTTCCTCCAGGATTCTCAAAAGTAGTATGGGGGTATTTGGAGCCCAATGAGGAGAGACGAGTGATGGAGACACACAGAAAGCCAGGCGGCCAGGGCCAGTTCTCCCTGCCAGGAGAGCCTTCCAATAGGACACTGCCCCAAATAGGCCCGGAGCCCAGCACGTCGCAGGGAGGGGTCCCCCAGCATAGCCAGGAACTCACCACGTCCCTTTGGGTGATTCCTCCCAAATCCAGAAACACTGGCTCCAGAAACATGACTTGAGCTCTGACTTCTTCTGGGGGGAGTACCCTTCCACAGCTCCTCACTTCATCCTCCCCATGTAAGGATACAGACCAGTCTATAGATCAGGGGCCCAAAGGTTATCTAGAACAACCTCCCCATATTTCAGAGAAAAAAGCTGAGGTTCTGGAAGGTTGAGGGGCTTGCCTCACACAGAGGCCAGTTATTGGGCACCTTGAGAAGGAAGGAAAACGAAATCAGACTAGAAAGATGGGACAGAATCAGATCGGGAAGAGACTCAAATCCCATCCATAGGAGATAATGGAGAACTAAGGAAACTCCAGTCCTTGGGGTGAGAGAATGGTGGATCCTGAGCCTCGGGGAGATGGCTTCCTATACCACCCAGTGTTGAATGTTGGACTGGCCACAAAGGAAGCTGAGAGTCTGTGCCCTTCCATTCCCCATCTACCCTGGACAAGCAGCCAAGCTCCTGGAGGGCAAGATTTGGAGCTGGAATGGCCTTTTGAGGCCATCTCACTTCTTTTTTACATATAAGCTATAAGTGGGGGGTAGAGCTCTGTGGGAGGAGATAGACACACCTGCATGGTAAAGAGAGATGTTATCTCTGGGAAGTGGTCTCTTCTATGTTTTTTCTTTCTTTCTTTTTTTTTTTTTGCAAGGCAATGGGGTTAAGTGATTTGCCCAAGGCCACACAGCTAGGCAATTATGAAATGTCTGAGGTCAGATTTGAACTCAGGTCCTCCTGACTCCAGGGCCGGTGCTTTATCCACTGCACCACCTAGCTTCCCCAGTGGTCTCTTCTATGGCCAGGCATTTCCTGTCTCCCCCATTAGAAAGTAAGCTCTTGTGGGTGGCTAGATAGAGCACTGGCCCTGGAGTCAGGAGTATCTGAGTTCAAATCTGACCTCAGACACTTCATAATGACCTAGCTGTGTGTCCTTGGGCAAACCACTTAACCCCATTGCCTTGCAAAATCAAAAACAAAAACAAAAGAAAGAAAGAAAGCTCTTACAAAAAAATAAATAAGTAAAAGGGATAAGGAAGGACTTCAAAAAAGGCACCACTGGTAATGAAGCTATAGCTTTACTAAACAAGTAGGCACCTAGTGGTATAGCATCCAAATTTCCAGAGGAAAAACTGAGGGAATTACAAGGAGACAAAGACAATAAGATTTTAATAATGGGGGACCTCAATCTCCCTCACTCAGAACTAGGTAAATCTAACCACAAAATAAACAAGAAGGTTAATCCTAAATCCTCATAACAAAAATGACTAATCTGGAAACATGGCTATCAAAGATATGTATGTACAATGCTGTCCTGACTGCCACTAAGGGGAAGGGGATGGGAAGTGAGGGTGAAAGGAAATTTTGTAACTTAAAAATATACATGTGCATATGGCTGAAAAAAATAAATGAATATTTTTTTTAAAAAAAAGAAAGTTCTTGGAGGGAAGGGATGTCTGTCTACTAGCTTCAGTTTAGCCTAGGAATGCTAGTCAATCAATCAGTCGATTGAATAATCACTTGCTAAGTGGGAGGGAAGATCCAGAACCAAACTAAAAAAACAAACTGTCCCTGGACAAAGTGCTAACATTCTACTGAGGGATGAAAAGTAAGTACAAAAACATGTCATTTCTTTTATTGAAAAGGTCTTTTTTTATTTATTTAAGGCAATGGAATTAAGTAACTTGCCCAAGGTCACACAGCTAGGCAATTATGAAGTGTCTGAGGTCAGATTTGAACTCAGGTCCTCCTGACTGCAGGGCCAGTGCTCTATCCACCACACCCCCTAGCTGCTCCCAAAACATGTCATTTCTAAAGGAAAGGATGCTACCAACTGAGAGAGGATCAGGGACAACGATTGGTTAGTGGTGTTTGCACTGAGACAAAACAGGGGAGGCATCCTCACAGGAAGATTGAAGAGGGACACTGCCCAGGCATGAGGCACAGCTGAGGCAAAGTCACTGGAGCTGGAAATTTGCTGTCATGCAAGGGAAGCTGTAAGGGGACCACGGAGATAGTGAGAAAGACCTTCTGCTTCACTGCTGAACTAACAAGAAAACAACTGGTTGGATGTAGGGATAAGGGAGAGGGAGGAAACAAAGCCGGCTCCAGGGGGTTAACTTGGAGGCTGTAAGCAGGGTAGCCTTGAACAGAGATGGGTGAGTCTGGAAGAGGAAAATCTAAGTAGACCTCTTCTGGACATGGGGATTTTGAGATACCTCTGGGGCATCTGAGGGTGGCTGGAGATGAGAGATGGACTCTCAGAAGAGAGGCAGGGCTGGGTCCCTGGGTCTGAGGGGAAGGGGTGATAGACAAAAGAGGTGCCAGCAGTTCTTTGGCAGCTGGTTTATGTACCAAAAAGAGTGGACTGGAAAAAAATGACTCATGGGTATTAATTAACAGGATAAGTAGGAAAAATAGTAAGAGAATCAGTATCTGAGGTTCCAAAAAGAGTGACTGAGCATGGGGTCTCCAGACTGGAAAGTCAATGCCTTGGCAGATTTCTCCAGAATATTATTAAAGGAACAGTTAGAAGAGAGCCGGGATTCCAAAGAGCGTGTGTGTGCATGCGTGTGTGTGTGTGTGTGTGTGTGTGTTGTGTGGAGGTAGCCCTTCTCCCCTCAGCTTTGTGTAAATTGGGGGGGGAGGATCGAGGGGAGGGCTGATCCTCCTGTCCTCTGCCCTATTCAGACTATTGCTGTCCCATCTGAAAAAGGCCAGGAGAAGGGAGCCAGGATGACCAGGGGCTTTGAGATCATTCTCTACCAGGATTGATAAAAGGCACTAGAACCTTATTGGCTGTAGAAGAGTCATTTGGGGCAGCAGCTCTGCTCTCCCCATGTTTCCTGGATTGGCAGGTGGAAGAGAAAGGAGATTTGTTTGGCCCCATAGGGAGGCACCTGGAGCCACAGGGAGAGGCTTCTGGTCCCTCCTAACTCTCAATGTAAGTGCATCAAAAAAAGAAAAGGGAAACCAGAAAACCCCTGGGAAGGCTCAGCTGTTAGTGCCTCCAACCACCCCCAGTGGACTTTTCTCCTGGTTCGTGACTGTCCATGGCCTTCTAGGTCCTGAGTGGTCATGGCTGGGCCTCCCCGTGTGTGGTTTCCAAACCATCAAGGCCCTGGGATGGAGGGGCAAAAATGAGAAATTCAGTCTTTAATTCACCAAGACCTTACTGGGCAAGATGGGGTGACTCACTCACCCTCCTTTTTTTCCCAAGTTCCCCTTTTTTGAAAGGGCAGGAGCAGACCCTGTGGTGAGGGACTGAACCTCACTGGAATTTTGTGACATTTACCCCAAGAGGATGGAACTAAGAGAAATGGAGGTGGAGTAGGTAATGATGCAGAGAGGCTGACCCAGGGCCCAAGGCAAGGAAAACTTTTCTGCTAAGTAGTGAGTTCCCCATCACTGGAGATACTTAAGCTGAAGCTGAATGATCTCTTGTCTTGAATCCTCAAGGTCTTGGTTGGAATCCTCCTCTGTTCTTGGTTGGGAAAGATGACCTTGCGGTCCCTTAGGGTCAGAGATTCAAGGATTCTGGGATATTTCTCCTGGCTGGGAGAGAGGAAAACCAAATTTTCCCTCTGACCTGGCACCCATCAATCTTGGAGTCAGGAGTTCGGGAAATATCAAAGACATATCTTACCCAGACAGCCCTGCCCTCAGGGGGCTGCCAGTCTAGGGAAGACTTGAGATATACACAAAGAATAGAACCCGGAGGCCCAGCTCTGAATCCTGGGATGGATGCTGGCAGCATGATTGTGTCTTGCCTCCAGAGCATGATCTCATCCTTTGTGAAATCTCAGTCATGACCCTTCCTTACCTGACATCCCTGTTGGGAAAGCCTTTGGGAGCTCATTGATAATTCCATCAGAAGGGATCATGGCAGGCTTCCTGGAAGAGGGGGAGCTGGCATTGAGTTTTAAAGATGGGCAGGGATGGAAACTAGTGGAGGCATGGAGACCAGAGGAGAGGCCCAGACTCCTGGAGGCTTGTCCAACTGGAGAAGGGCATGGACTGAAGGGAGTGAGAGTTCTAAGAGAACCCATCCCCTCCTCCTCCTACACCCCACCCCCCTCATACCCAGTCAAGAAAAAGAGAAAGTCTGATTAATAGGCTGCTTTCTGTGGGGGTGGGAGGAGGGAAGCAAGATTAGGGGGGGAATTGTAAAACTCAAAATAAATAAAATCTTTCTAAGGAAAAAAAGAGAAAGTCTGAGATGAAGGCGATCCAGAGGAAGAGGAAGAGAAGGGAGGAAAGAGGGAAAGTGATGCTCCCCTCCCCTGAGGAGCATAGGATAAGAGCAGGGGATGCTGAGGAGGGAACCTGCCTGCAGCCTTCTTCTCTCATGACTGGCCTAATCACCTACCACCTTCAGTTGTCTTGACCTATCCTTAATGGTTCTCTTTTCCAACTCCTCCAAGGCCTTAGAGTCTGAGAAGCCCAGTTCAATTTTCGGTCTAAGCCTCATGCTATCCAGTTCTCTGATTGTTCCTTGTGTTTATCTCTAGTCTTCCCCAGACTGGAAGCCCCCTGAGGACAGGGCTGCCTGGGGCTACTTATTTCACTTCTCAGTACAATCAAGTAACTGTGGGGTTCTGACTCCAATGGACTCATTCTCCCTACCCCCCCCTACCATAATAGGTCCTTTGTGCTTCTCCAAGTGGTGCTAATTACCCTCTAATACCCTCTATGGCTCTTGTCTCAGTATAATCCTTTCATCAAGTCTTAATTGTTTTATACCTGGCTTGAAGCCATACTTTTTGTCTAAGTATACTACTTTCAGATTTCTTGAGAAATACAATTCTCAAGAACCGTAAACACTGTTACACCCAAATCAATTTGTATCCATACTCTCCATGTGAGTCTTCTCCCTTCAGTCGTCCAATAGAAAGACAGCTCTCATGAGCTAAAGTACCATGGCATCTTGATTGATAGCCACGCCTTCTGTCCCAGGAAGCTCAAATTTTCTCCAAAGAAATACCCACATCGTCTGTTCCTTTCAACTGTCCCAAGAGAAATACAATTCTCAAGAGCTGAAGAATGATCATGTATTAAGTGTATCCTTCCTCAGTCCCTCAAACGATGCCCTACCTTGTCCTCCCAGCCCCCTTCTTCATATCCAGTTCCATTCACTTTGGACATTTGTAGATCTTCTGGGTCCTCCCTAGGAAGATGGATGGGATCCTTGGCTGCTTCCCAATGAGCATCTTCAATCGACTGTAAATTTCTTCCTCAAACTTGGTGAAAAGAATAGGCAATTCAGGCTTCTCCTAGGTTTTCTTCACTTGGATAGTTTTATCAGATGCTTTTGCCTTTAACTCTCCTCCAAAAATCTTTCTTTGCCCAAGTGATGCCAGCTGAAGGCACCTCACCACGTGTTGTTTTGGATATCTGTGCCAATGGGCCAGGCACACTGCAGTCAATGGAGAGATCAGGGTAATAATAATATTCACTATAGTCATCCTGAGTTTGAAAATATCCCTCCATCTCCAAAAGGATGCTCTTCCCCCCAGCTCCTCCCACAATCTTACCTGCCACGAATACAGCAGTGGCAGCAGCAGAAAAAGTTAGGAGTAGAAAACCTTCTTATACTAAGTACAACTAGACCATGCCCTGTGAACCTGGTGAGAGCAGTTATGCCTTGGGGGGGCCAGTCTGGGTCTGATACATAGGTAAGGGCATTCTAAGAGTGCTTCAACTTTATTTTTTTATTTTTTAGATTTTTGCAAGGCAAACGGGGTTAAGTGGCTTGCCCAAGGACACACAGCTAGGTAATTATTAAGTGTCTGAGACCGTATTTGAACCCAGGTACTCCTGACTCCAAGGCCAGTGCTTTATCCACTGTGCCACCTAGCCGTCCCTAAGGGCCAGGCTTCTTATGCCAGTGTGGTGCCCCCCCCCACATCCACAATGTCATCTGTCACTAGGATGAAGGCCAGGATCAGCTCCACACACCAACCCTCTCCCAAGGCTTTTGCTGCAGTCCCCCCTCCCAGGACACTCTGTACATCCTGTCTTCAGCCTGCACCCCTTTTCCTGCTCATCAGAATTATTTATCAGTTTCCTATACTTGTCTTCAGAATTACCTCTAAGTATCCCCATCCCTCACTGGTTCATAATAGTCCCCTGGATTCTCCTTGTCCCTCCTTTCCTAGGCAGCCATGTGATGGCCTGAAAGTCAGGAGGACCTGAGTTCAAATTTGACTTCAGACATATACTAGCTGTGTGATTGTGGACAAGTCACTTCATCTTTGCCTACCTTGGTTTCCTCACCTGTAAAATGGAAGTAATAATAGAACCTGTCTTCCAGAGTTGTTGTGAGAATCAAATGAGAGAATATCACAAGCCAGGCATATGTAGGCCCACAGTAGGAGCTTAACCAATGCTTGTTTTCTTTGTGTTCTGAACACTTCCGTCTGATCCTGTAAAGTGAGTCAGACTATTCCTAGTGATCCTCTGTATCTGTAATGGAATGTTAAGATGGAGTGGTCCCTTCCTCCCAGCTTTCCCATTATTTCTGCCTCAGCAACAATCCAGAAAATGACAAATGGCTATGGTGTTCATTTGCAGAAGGCTGGGTCCCTAGGCAAGATGGGGAGGGGGAGGGTTGGAGTATGCAGAGGTAGGGAAGAGACCCTTCCCAGATGTCAGTCACCAGGGTGATTCGTTCTCTTACCCCACAATCATCCATGGTTCCTCATTTCCCATAGGGCCTACAGCCTGGCATTTAAGCCCCTTCATAGCTGGGTGCCAAACTTCCTTTCTGGCCTTCTCTACCCCTTCACTAATGAATACATAACTTCAGAAATGTCCTGGCTGGTTCACATCTGGAGTCAGGGGCTTTAGCCATTAGCGTCTTCCTGTCCCCATCGTAGGTCTTCTGTTCTCCTTCCTCAGTCACCTACCAGGAATGAGTGGGGTGAAGATTAGAGTTCAGAAAGACTGGACTCAGGAGAATGGGGTGTCTGGGCCCCCAGGGGAGTCCTGGGGCCTTCAGAGGATGAATACCTTACTCAATTGCAGTATGGCCAACCTGGGCCAACCCTCATAGGGCAGATGAGACAGCAAGGCATCCAGGACCCGTGTCCTCCACGGACCCTGGTGATCGGGTTCCTGTGAGTCAGCTGTACCCAGACCAGTGCCCTCTGGGCACTCTGGTCTTAACTGACATCAGAGCCATCCTTCTGGAAATTAAGCTTGGTGGCTATGTCTGCCAATGGTGTGTCATTACGGTGGCTCGAGGGAGATGGCTGTTACAATGTGAATATTTATTATTATTATCTATCCAACAAATTCCTAATTAAAGAGGATGCAAATGTAGTTGATCATATTCATCATGAATGAAAGATGCTGAGGGAGAAGGAAATTGGGAGATAAGGATGTTTTTCCTTCTGGCCTTTCTCAAAAGGAGATGGGTTTGATCGGGTGGGTGAAGAGGCTATATCATGGAGGGAATGGAGGACCTTGATGCTGACCCTGTTTTCTACTAGTCATGTGATCTTGGGAAAATCTCACTTCCTTATCCTGGGCCTCAGCTTCCATATTTGTAAAGCCATATTTCCACTGTCATTCTTACAAGACAGTAAATATATGAAGCTTTCCAAAATGAACCTTACTGAGACCCATAATCTGGGGCCATCTTTAGACCAAACTACTGGGTATACCACCCACGTCCCCTCTCCCCCTTTCTGCAGCTGGCACCAGGGACAGAAATCATATCCACACCACTCATCCTGGAAAGGGCACATCAATCAATGCCCCGTGTTTCCCCATCCCAGTGACTTCCTAGTCCGAAGCATTTCACCCCATGTGTATGGTTTCTCTGACAAGAATCTAAGTCCATTTAAGGTCAGGGCCTACTGTTCGTATTTGTATGTGTCGGCATAGTGGGCGACACATGCAAGTGTTCAACAAATCCTTTTCCATTCATGTTGACTGTAAGCTCACTTGCAGGGTAGAACTAAGTTTTGTTGTTTTACTTTTTTTATTACTGGAATTTTATACAGATTCAGGGATCGTAAAGATTTTATGTTGAATTTAAAGCGCTTTGAGATCTACAAAGCATGACATGAGAAAACCTTGGGAATACTGATAGACTCAAAAATTACATTTAATAATGGACAGTGGAAAGAGATCATGAATAAAACTAGGAGGTGGTTTTATGGAAAAAAAAGATAAACCATTGGCTAATTTGATTTTAAAAAGGAAGTTAAATTACTAGTGCCAGATATGAAAAAGTTGAACTTACTACCAAAAAAAAAAGAAAGTTAAGACAATTGTTAGAAGCTATTTTGCCCAATTATATTCCAATAAATTTGACAATCTTTTTTTTTGCAAGGCAGTGGCATTAAGTGACCTACCCAAGGTCACACAGCCAGGTAATTATTATGTGTCTGAGATCAGATTTGAACTCAGGTCCTCCTGACTCCAGGGCCAGTACTCTATTCCCTGTGCCACCTAACTGCCCCAAAATTTGACAATGTTAAATGAAATATATTTTACCTAGATTGAGTGAAGAAATAAAATACTTAAAGCACCCAATCTTAGAAAAAGAAATTGAACAGACCATCAATGAGCTTCTGAAGAAAAAAATCTCCATAAGTGAATTCTATCAAACATTTAAAGAATAATGAATTCCAATACTATATAAACTATTTGGAAAAACAGGGAAAGGAGCTACCATATTCCTTTTAGAACACAAATATCTTGCTGATACTCAAACCAGGAAGAGCCAAAACAGAGAAAGAAAATTAAGGATTAATTTCCCTAATGAATATTTTTTTTTAGTTTTTGCAAGGCAGTGGGGTTAAGTGGCTTGCCCAAGGCCACAGGGGTAGGTAACTATTAAGTGACTGAGGCTGGATTTGAACTCATGTCCTCCTGACTCCAGGGCCAGTGCTCTATCCACTGTGCCACCTAGCCGCCCCTCTAATGAATATTGATGCAAAAATATTAAATGAAATACTAGTAAAGAGATTATAGCAATATATCACAAGGATCATACATTATAAACCACATGGAATTTATACCAGGAAGTCAGGGCTGGTTCCAAATTGGAAAAATTATCAGCATAATTAACCATATCAATAAAAAAGCAACAGAATAATATGATTATCTCAATAAACACAGAAAAATTCTTTGAGATAATTCAGTACACATTCCCATTTAGAAAAACATTAGAGAGCATAGGAATAAAGAGAGCTTACCTTAAAATGACAAGTACAATTTATCTAAAACCATCAACAAGCATTGTTTGAAATAGGGATAAGCTAGAAATCTTTCAGTACAATCAGGAGTGTCATTCAATCAAGGATGCTCATTTTCACCTCTATTATTTAATAATGCACTAGAAATGTAAGTTCTAGCAGGAAGAGAAGAAAAAGAAATTAAAGGAATTAGAACAAGGCAATTTGGAAACAAAACTAGCACTGCTTGCAGATGATATCAACTAGAGAATTTGGTAAAATTGCAGAACAGAAAATAAAACCACTTAAATCATCAGTATTTTCACATTTTACCCATAAAGTTCAGCAGCAAGAGGTAGAAAGAGAAATTCCATTTAATATAACTTTAAACAATCTAAACTATTTGGAAGTCTCCCTGCCAAGACAGATCCAGTAGCTAAATGAACACAGTACAAACCACTTTCACACAAATAAAGCAGATCTAGGTTTTTTGGTTTTGTTTTGTTTTTTGTTTGCAAGGCACTGGGGTTAAGTGGCTTGCCAAGGCCACACAGCTAGGTAATTATTATGTGTCTGAGGCCGAATTTGAACTCAGGTACTCCTGACTCCAGGGTCAGTGCTCTATCCACTGAACCACCTAGCCACCCCAATAAAGCAGATCTAAACAAATGAAAAACCATTCTCAGGGGCAGACCAAGATAATATCATAAAAATTATAATTCTACCTAGTTAATTTATTCAGTGTCATACCAATCAAACTATCAAAGAGTTATTTTATAGAGCTAGAAAAAAATAACAAAATTCATGTGAAAAACAAAAGTTCAAGGCTCTCAAGGGAATCAATAGGAAAAAAATGTGAAAGAAGGCAATCTTGTTATACCAGATCTCAAACTATATTATAAAGCAGTAAATCACCAAAATAATTTGATGCTAAGAAATAGAGAGGTGGATCAGTGGAACAGATTAGGTTCAAATTACATTATAGTAAATGACCGTAGTAGTCTAGTTTATAATAGACCCAAAGATCCAAGTTTTGGGGACAAAGACTCATTATTTGACAAAAACTGATGAGAAAACTGAAAGACAATATGACAGACACTAGGTATAGACTGACATCTCACACCGTATAATAAGGTAGGGTCAAAATGAGTACATGATTTATACATTAAGAATAATACCATAAGCAAATTAAGAGAGTATGGGATAGATTATCTGAATTTATGGGTAAAATCAAAGATGATATAGGAAGCTTTACGAAATATAAAATAATTTTGATTATAAAAAATTACAAAATTTTTGCATAAAACAAATGCAACCAAAATTATAAGGACAGCAAAAAACTGGGAGGCATGGGTTTACAACAAGTATCTCTGATAAAGTCCTCTTTTCTCAGATATATAGAGAACAGAATCAAATTTATGAAAATACAAATCATTTCCCAATTGATAATTGGTCAAAGGATATGAACAATCACTACTGATCAGAAAAAATAAATTAAAACAACTCTGAGGTACCACCTCACACCTATCAGAGTGGCTAATATGACAAAAAAAGGAAAATGTTGGATGTTAGAGAGACTGTGGAAAACTGAGACACTAATGCATTGTTGATGGAGTTGTGAGCTGTCAAGTGATATGAAGCTATGCTCAAAAGGACAATAAAACTGCATTTATCCTTTGATCCAGCAATACCACTGCTAGGTCTATATTCCCAAAGATATACCAAAAAAGGGACCTAATTGCCCAAAAATATTTATAGTGTCTCTTTTTTTTGTGGTGTCCCAGAATTGGAAATCAGAGATGCCCATCAATTGAGGAAACAAGCTGGGGTACACGATTGTAGTGAAATATTATTGTGCTTATAAGAAATGAGAAGCAGGATGATTTCAGAAAAACCTGGACAGACTCACATGGATTGATACTTGGTGAAATGATCAGAACCAGGAGCACACTGTACACAGTGACAGTAATATGGTCAACTCTGAATGATTCAGTTATTCTCAGCAATACAATGATCCTAGACAATCCCAAAAGACTTAGGTTGAAAAATGTTACCCACCTCCAGAGAAAGAACTATTATTAATTGAATACAAACTGAAGTGTGCTATTTTTCACATTCTTTTTCTTTTATCTGAGTCTTCTTGTATAAAATGACTAACATGGAAATGTTTTCTGTAATTGCACATGTATAATCTATATGTGACTGCTCACTAACTGAGGGAAGGAGGGAGGGATAGGATTGGCAATGCAAAATTTTTAATAAAAATGTTAAAATATTTTTAAAAAATAAAGATGAGAGACTTGTCAAACCAATGTCTTCCCTCACCCTGGCTGTTATAGAAGTGCTAGATATCCAACCTTTTCTGGATGTTGCCACTTCTCTGTTCTGAGCTTGAGGGCCTGCCCACCCTTACCCAGGTTCAGTAGAACAAACATGTTTAAAAGAATGCCTCTGCTTCCCCTCTTGTAGAGATGGCATCCCTGTTGAATTTGCAGATGACCCAAAGCCTTCAAGAAGATTCAGTAACATCCTGGGTGACAGAGTCAGGAGCCAAAAATTCTCCCATGCACAGAGATTGTAGGGTGCTATGGAACCAAAGCCAGCAAGGTGAAATTCCTCAGGGAGCCTACTTTTTGGTAACGCACCCCATTAGATATATGCCAGCAGTGGAATCTTGGTATCAAAGGACATGGACATTTTTGTCACTTTCTTTGCATGATTACAAGTTGGTTTTCAGAATGGTATGCAACTCTACCAACAATGCATCAGTGATTAGAAAGGACCTTGATGAGTTGTAGAATGTATAGAGGAGGAAAATGAGAAAGGTGGAGGGCTGTGAGTCCATGTCATGTGAGGAAGAAACTGGGGACAGTTAGTATGAGGAAGAGAAGACACAGGATGACTATCTTCAAGAAGGAGAAGTCAATCCTGTGGAAGAGGGATTAGCCACAGAGAAAAGAAAGGGGAGCAAAGAATGGGACTGGGTTAGACTGGAAAGTAGATGTGCCCCCCAAAGTAGAAGGGTCCTTTCCTTGGAGGTCATCGAATGGCAGCTGCAGGATGACTTGTGGCATGCATCATGAGGAGATGCCTTTTGCACCCAAGTCAGACTAGATTGAAGTGTTTTCTCATCCTTGGACTGTGTGGTTCTGGGGTTGGTTATCTCTGGGCACTGCCATCTGGGAAGGGATTGGGAACCCCGAGAGCCTTCAGAGGAAGGCAGGCCAGATGACTGTGTTCTATGGAAGGACCCATTGGATGATAGTTAGCCTGGAGGAGAAGAGACTCTGGGGGACTCAAAAGCCTGGGAACTGATGTGGATGACTCTCTCAGGGGTCCTTCAAAAAGCTGTTTCAATGGTCTCAGGGTGGAGGAGCCCCATGGGGTGGGGGCTCTGTGCTCTCCAGGTCTCATTCCCCAAGGGCCTCTCCCACAGAAGTTCAGTCCTGTTGGCCCTGGGCCCTAGGCTCAGAGCAGACCTCGCCTGCTAATGAGGGGGCCCCTCAATGAGACCAGGGGGACAATGGTCTGGCGTTTCCGGGCCAGGGATGGGAGAATGCAAAGACAGGAAGTTTTTCCCAGTGAAACAGAAGGAGATTAAATCAGTCCTTTCTCGTGGGCCTGGCCAGGGGAAATCTTCTGGCTTATTGGACACTGGCAGCCCAAAGAAAGGACACTGTTCCCGCTCTGGGCCCTATTCAGGCCCTGATTCATGGCTTTTTGTGGTCCTGCCACCGGAAGGAGGCTACACAAGTCTCTAGCAAGAAACACATGAGGGGTCTGTGAAAGTCCTGCCCCCCAGGAGGGGAGGGTGGGAGCCAGTCTTGCCTCTGAATCTGGTGGGGGGGAGCATGGGCCGGAAGGACACATCCCCATCAACACCACCCCCAAGTCTGTCTCAGAGGCTGCCAGGCAGGGTAGGCTGGTGGCACGTCTGTGTCCACCAGCCCCAGGGGCCCTCTCAGCAACAGGTCTGAGAAAGTCAGTGTCTCTTGGGCTGACCCTCCCTTCCCTGGCCCACTTTATAGAACTTTCCTCATCAAAAACTGGCTGCACAGGACCCAGCTGAGAGTATAGGATTCAGTTGAGGGTTTCCCTTCCACCCTCACCCAGTTCAAATCTCAGTTCTGCTTCTAATGATGGAACTCAGGGCAAAATCCTTCCCTCTCTGGACCTCAGTTTTCCCCAAAGCAAGTACATGGAATGAGATGGTCTTTCTGTACCTTTGAATCCATGAGCTTGCCCATCAGGGATCTAGACCTGGAAAAGGTCCTATAAGATTGCCTTGGCCAACCCCCCTTATTTTGCAGAAGAGGGAACTAAGACTTGGGAGAGTAAGTGATTTGTCCAGAGTCATAGAGGTAGTAACCAGAATTTGCACCTGAGTCATAGGATCATGGGCTTAGAACTGTCAGGGGCTTCAGCAACCATTGAATCCAGGCCCCTCATTTTACAGATAAGGAAACTAAGCCTCGGAGAAGATAAGTAACATGCTCAAGGTCACACAGTGAAGTGTTGCCATAGAAGAGAATTGTACCCAGAACCTTAAACTCCAGATTCATTCCTCTTTCCACAGAATCTTTCTATTTTTCACACCCTCTCATTTTAGAGAAAAGGCCCAGGGATATCAACCTCCCATAGTAGCACAGCCCTCTGCGTCCCTGACCTTCAGTCATGGGTCCAAAGTGCAGTGCTCCCCTTTACTGACAGCCTTCAAAAAGAGGTCAGTGACCACAACCAGGCTCTCAGAGCTGATTAGACCACAGCCCACAGTTAAGGCAAGTCATGGTGGAGCAGGAATTCCCTCCACCACATCCTTGACTGGGTTCTGGGCAGGTGAGCACCTTATCAATTCCCATCATTGCATTGAGAAGGAAAACCAATTCAGTGCAATCTATTTATTAAACACTTTCCCTAGGAGCTAGAAGTGGTTAGTGCGGAGAAGAGAAGACTTGGAGGTGGGGACCTGGAAAGACCCTCGAAAACCAGCATGGTCCCAGGGCAGCCAGGTTCATGCGGGGGAATAAGGGAGAAACCACTCACTTGGATCATAATGAATGCACTGTGCTTCTGAAGTGGATGGAGAAATAGACTGGAAAGGTCACTGGTGTCAGATGAATTCGGCAATTGGAGGGAAGGCCAAAATAGTAGACAGCCAAGAGTCCTAAGAAGGCTGGTGAAAGTAGTGTCCAGAGTGGCCCTGTGTCACTGGGTCATTTTCCCTCCAACTTGTATGAAGATGGAGAAGGCCTGTAGTTGTCCAAGATTCTGACAGGTACAACCCTGAACTGAATTCAGATGTCATTTACTACTGAGGAAAAAGAGTCTGGTGCTTCGGTTCAAAACTCAGCCTCTCAGCTAGGTTGTCTAGAACATCCTTAACACAAAGCCCTCTCTGGGACCCTTGCAATAGAGTTCTTGAAAGTTCTTACACCCTCCATTTATTTCTTTTACCTCCACTACTCAAGAATATATTTAATTAATTAATTAATTTTTGAATTTTACAATTTCCCCCCTAATCTTGCTTCTCCCCCACCCCCACAGAAGGCAGTCTGTTAGTCTTTCCATTGTTTCCATGGTCTACATTGATCTCAGTTGAGTGTAATGAGAGAGAAATCATATCCTTAAGGAAGAAACATAAAGGATAAGAGATTGCAAAATGACAGAATAAGATAATTTTTTAAAATTAAAGGTAATAGTCTTTGGTCTTTGCTCAAACTCCATGATTCTTTCTCAGGCTACAGATGGTATTCTCCATCACAGACACCCCAAAATTGTGCATGATTATTGCACTGATGGAATGAGCAAGTCTATCAAGGTTGATCATCGCCCCCATGTTGCTCTTAGGGTGGACAATGTTCTTCTGGTTCTGCTCTTCTCACTCAAGTATCTGTTCATCAAATCTTTCCAGACTTCCCTGAATTCCTGTCCCTCCTGGTTTCTAATAGAACAATAGTGTTCCATGACATACATATATCACAGTTTGCTAAGCCATTCCCCAACTGAAGGACATTTACTTGACTTCCAATCCTTTGCCATCATAAACGGGGCTGTTATGAATATTTTTTTGTTCAAGTGATGTTTTTGCCCTTTTTCATGATCTCTTCAGGGTATAGACCCAGTAGTAGGGTTGCTGGATCAAAGTATATGCACATTTCTGTTGCCCTTTGGGCATAATCTCAAATTTCTCTCCAGAAAGGCTGGATGAGTTCACAGCTCCACCAACAATGCATTAGTGTCCCAGATTTCCCAAATCCCTTCCAGTATTGATCATTGTCCTTTCTGGTCATATTGGCCAGTCTCAGAGGTGTGAGTGGTACCTCAGAGATGCTTTAATTTGCATTTCTCTAGTAAGTAATGATTTGGAGCAATTTTTCATATGACTAGGGATTGCTTTGATCTCCTCATCTGTGAATTGCCTTTGCATATCCTTTGATATGTATTTATCAGTTGAGAAATGGCTTGTTTTTTAAAAAAACTTTGACTCAGTCCTCTGTATATTTTAGAAATGAGTCCGTTGTCAGAAATATTAGCTGTAAAAATTGTTTCCTGATTGATTACATTTCTTTTGATCTTGGTTACAGTGGTTTTGTCTGAGTAAAAGCTTTTTAATTTAATGTAATCGAAATCATCTAGTTGGTTTTTGGTGACGTTCTTCAACTCTTCCTTAGAAATAAACTGCTCCCCGTTCCAGAGATCTGACAGGTAAACTAGGCCTTGATCTCCTAATTTGCTTATAATATTGTTTTTTTAAAAGTCCTTTTCTTGTCATTCCAAGTGCTTCCCAAGCTGATCTTTCTCCCTACATGGCTAGGTGGTAGAGTGGATAACACACAGGCCAGGAAGACCTGAGTTCAAATCTAGTCTCAGCTGTGAGACTCTAGGCAAGTCACATGATCTCTGTGGGCAAAATAATGGCATCTGCTTTCCAGGGTCATTGTGAGGATTAAATCAGACAGTGTTGATAAAGTTCTTTGTGTCTTAAATCTCTGTCTAAAGGCTGATTATCATTATTATTACTACTACTACTACTACTACCTTTCCAATCATCTTCTATTTTTTCCCCTTGCTCATCTAGTTCCACTGTTCCTCACATACAACATTCAATCTCCCACCTCTAGGCCTTTGCCCTTGCTGGTCCCCAAGTAGGTGGTCCATCTTCACCTCTAGCTCTTGCTTCCTTCCCAAACCAACTCAGGACCCTCCTACATGTAGCCTTCCGTGATCAGTGTCTCCACCGAGTCCCCTTGTATCTGGTTTCACATATGCGGATGTTTGCTCATCTTCTCTTCCCTGATGGAAGTTTTTTCATGAAATCTCTTGTATCTTTGTGTCCTGGGTGCCTAGGAGAGTGCCCATCACAGCTCTCAAGAAGCATCTGCTTACTGACTGCTATTTGGGACTAGAAAGGTGATGTCCTCTGACCTCTGCCCTGATCCTATCCAGTCAAAGTATCACTGCAGCAGCAGCGCGGCAGCAATAATAGAAACAGTAGCAGCAGCAGAAACAGCAGCTGCAGCAATAGAAACAGTAACAGCAGCAACAACAGATACAGTAGCAGCTACAACAGAAACAGCGGCAGCAGCAGAAACAGTAGCAGCAGCAACAACAGATACAGTAGCAGCTACAACAGAAACAGCGGCAGCAGCAGAAACAGTAGCAGCAGCAGCAGCAAAAGCACCACCAGTAGCAACAACGATAACAGCAGCAACAAGAACAGAAACAGCAGCAGCAACAGTCAGAATTTATAGTTTCGTAAAAGTTCTCCAAGTACCTTATGCGTGTTATTTGTTCCTTACCTCAACTCTGGGAAGTAGCTGCTATTTTCATTCTCATTTTTCAGATGAGGAAACTGAGGTACAGAGAGGTTTAGTGGATAGAGAACTGGATTTGGAGTCAGAAAGACCCGAGTCCAAATCTGACCTGAAACAGTTAGTAGCTGTGTGACTCTGGACCTGTTCTTCACCTCTACTTGCCTCAGTTCCCTCATTTTCATGTCAGAAGCAGAATGAAAGGAGCAATGGGTGGAAAATCAGCCTCAGGTTCCAGAAGATGTGAATTCAAGTCCTGCCTCAGACACATCCAGGCAGCTCTTGGATCTTAGGCAGAAGTTCTTTCCCCTGAGCCTGGGGTGGGGAGGGCAAAGGAGGGAAGGTGTCTGACTCTGGAGTTCCTGGGATGGACAGAGATGGGCCATTGAGGGAGGAGGAGTGTGAGAACTGAGATGTCCATATTCAACAAACCCCAGAGTTGGGGGGAGGAGAACTGATTTGTCTTCTGACAGCTGAGGCTTCTAGGAGTGGCAGGGATGGCAGGTTGCTTATTCCACAGCATGGCTTCTGTTCAGACATGCTCTTCCTCCTCAGTTCCACTTCTTAGAATCTCCAAATTTCCATTAAGACTTGTGGCCTTCTTTGTTCCCACCCCTAGCTGCTAGTTTCCCTTCTTCAATGGCCTCAAATACTTATTTTGTGGCTAGAGACTGCTCTTGGTGGCACGTCTGTAGGCCGAATTATAGCCCACAGAGGTCCAGAGAGTTTAGAGCTGGGAGAGCAACTAGAACCAACCTCTGATTTTACACATGGGGAAACTGAGACCCAGAGACAAGAGGAGACTTGTCCAGGGTCCTACTGGCAGAGAGGGACCTCCTTCCTCCAGATTCAGGCCTGATTGGGAGCCCTTCCTCACCCTAGGGTATGGGTGGAAATTGATCTTCTCTTCAATGCAGAAGAAGGGCATGGTGCCAGGTGACTCTGATTGGCTTAGCCCCAAACTTACTATGTGGCCAGGGGCTGGTGCTCCCTTGAGGTTCTTGGAGCCTCCAATTTGAGCTCTGAGCTCCTTAGCAGCTACATGGAGAGAGTTTGGATATCTCAGAGCCCTAGAGGAGGGTGCTGGGGCTGGGGGCTCAGATTGGCACACTCCACATCCCATCTGCTCCCTCTTAGCTGAGCCTGGCTGGGGGCACATTTTTCTGCCTCCTTAATGAACCTCACAGTGTAGGTGTCATCTCAGAGTGTGACTCAGCCCAGCTCTCTCCAGTTCCCTATTATTAGGCAGTTTTGTCTTTTTTTTAAGTGACCCAGATTTGGTGTCCTTAAGAGAAACTTGCCCTCACTTCCCTTCCCCAGAGACAGCAACCCCCCCCCCCCACACACACCCATTCAGCTCAGGATACAGGTCCTAAATTCTCCCCCAGGGTCACCATGTCCAGCTGACCTTTAGCAAAGGTGAAGATGGTGGCCACCCTCTTAATGACATAGTACCAGGATTTCCCCTAGCCTCCTAATTTCCCTCCACCTCAATTGGCAGTGAGCTTCCCCTTGTACTGGTCAAACAGGCTGAAAGGCACCTTATGAAGGGGTGTCTAAAAGGCATTGAGTCTAGGTGGAACAGCTTGACCCCCTAGGCCAATTAAACAAATCTCGGATCCCAAACCATTAGCAGATCCCAATTCCTCCCAGGCCAGCACTGCCTTAGCCTTCTCTGGGGATGCAAGCACACCCTCAGGGACACTGGAACATGACTGACCTAAAGACATGATCTCTAGATCCTGAGGTTAGGTCTTATCTATACTACTTTCTGATTATCTCTGGGCAAGTCACTTAAACTCTAAGAGTATCAGTTTTCCCACCTGTAAAATAAGGAATTATATGGATCCTACCACACTTTGGTTGTAGAAACTAAACCTAAGAAGGAAGAGGGAGAGAGAGAAAAAAGAGGGAAGGAAGGGAGGGAGGGAGGGAAGAAGGAAGGCAAAGAGAATATAAGAAAAAGAAAGAGAGAAAGAAAGAAAAGAAAGGAGGAAAATTCTACCTCTGGCTGACCAGCCTCTGGGGGTCCCTCCCAGAGCTCTACCCCTCCCTTCCACCAAAACCAAGCCCTTCCCTGGGTGCCTGGCTCAGCTCAGCTCAGCTCCATGGTCCTGCTGGAGCCCCGAGGGCCTCACGTGCTGGAAATTTAATCAGGTGTCTTGTGACCCAGGAAGAATGTTCCCAGGGCCTGGCTTGGCTGGCTTGGGCCAGAGCACTCTTAGTTCCCTGGCTGAGAGACCCCAGAGCACCCCAGGGCTTCTTCCAAGCTTGAATTCCTCTGTCCAAAGGAGGGCAGGGTAGGGTTTTGCCCAGGGATTGCATCTAAGGCCAGGCTGAGCTGGTTAGAGTTCCACCCCCAAGGAGGGGCCCTGAAGATCAAGGCTACATCAATCCCATTGACTGACCATAGGAAATTCACCATGAGAATCACAAAGGAAGAGAGATTCTGGGGTCCAGAGTGAGTCAGTCTTGGTCCCAAATCCAGCTCTGGTCCTGACTTCTGATAGAGTCTTGACCTTGTGGAGTCTTGACCTTGGACCCAGCCATGGCCCTGACCTTGAGGTCACACTCCATGGAGGGCTGGGTGTTTCCATCTCCATCAAGACCACCCTAAAGCAGCCCTGATATCTTTCCCCTTTGTACCACAAGTAGCCGAGCTGCTCTGGGAGCACATAGAAATGTCATATTCCACTCTGTTGGCCCACTCTTTCATTCCCAGGACCATGGAAGCTTTCAGAGGCTTGCAGAAACTCAGGAACTCTAGAACCAGGCCTCTGAGAACTCTGAGTCCAGTCTGA
Organism: Macrotis lagotis; assembly: GCF_037893015.1. NCBI lineage: Eukaryota > Metazoa > Chordata > Mammalia > Peramelemorphia > Peramelidae > Macrotis > Macrotis lagotis. Next base: position 337,919,945 of record NC_133659.1, read on the forward strand.
CTCCCCAACATGCCTGGCCTTGGAAGCCCTTTCCAATCAGCCCCACTGACTTTTTCCACCTTCTAATGCCTTCCAGCCCTCCTTTCCTTCCTCTTGATCCAGGGACTGGGGTTTCTCCAATGCTCCTTCACCAAGTCCCTCCATCTCTCAGCTGCAGCCATTCCCTGTGGCTGTCTTCCTATGCCTGGAAGGCTCTCCCTTTTCATCTCAGCCTCCAAATCCCACCTAAAATCCCACTTCTACATGCTCCAGGAAGCCTTTACCAATCCCCTTTCCTTGGGTCTCCTTCCCTCTGTCCAGCTTATTCTGTTTCTAGCTTTTCCATACATGGTCAACCTCCTGGCTCTCACTTATGCCTAGGAGCTCCTTGAGGGCAGGGCTGCCTTTTGCTATTGCTCCTATTGCTAGTATACAGTAGGCACTTAATAAATGTTTAGTGGTTGGTTGACTGCTCCAACTTGGATCTTTCCAGTGAGAAAGGACTCAGTCCATTCCTCTTTGGGATAGCTACCATCCTTTGGAAGTTTTCTGCCTCCATGAACCCTCCTCTAGGGCCAAGTAGAACAAAACTGATCCTTTTGGCTATCATAGGAGCTAACACCCCCCCCCCCCCCCAGCCTTTTTTTCTCCAAAAGAAACATCCCCAGTTTCTTCATCTAATCCATCTAGGACTTCCCAAGAGCTCCAGGCCCTTCCCCAACCTCCTTTGGAGGATCTCCATGTTCTCCCCAAATAGGAATTCCCCATAATGGTGCATACACCAAGAGAGGAGGTCTGACCTAAGGAACAGATGGCAGGACTCTCCCCTCCCTAGGCCTAAATGCTCTGCTCCCTTCCAGAGGCCATAGACAGTAGTCACTTTCTTGCCCACCATATCATACTGTCAACTCCTAGGAAGTCTGCATTAGACTGAAATTCCTCAGTCTTACCCCCACAAACTGATCTTAGCCTCCCTTCCCTGTCCTGTCCTTGGGAGGTCATTTCTTTAATCCACAAGGAGGTTTTTGTCTTTCCATGGGATGTGAGATGGTTCCCCTTGTAGACTAGAGGCAGCCTCTTATTCCAACCCCTTCCATGTTAAAGAAGACAATGAGACTCAAAGAGGAGACTTGGCCAAGATCATGCCAGTATTGACTTGCAGAAGTTGAATCTGAACTCATATCATCTGACTCTCAAGCCAATCTTTTAGCCAGCCTATTTCTCTATCTCTTCTGCACACCCACCTCCCTCCTTCCTTCTTCTCCTGTGCCTAATGTGTCAGCCCTGATAGCTTGAGGTTCAGCATTGCCCTTTTTTGTAGCCCTGGTGAGGGTCACATCCTTGTACTCCCCATTGCATGGGCGGAGGTGCTATTGTGTGTGGGGGAGCCTGGTCTGGAAAGGATCACCCCCTGTACTCCCCATTGCATGGGGTTAGGTGTTATTGGAGGAGGGCCTGGCCTGGGGAGGGTCATACCCCTGTACCCCCCATTGCATGAGGTAAAGTGCTCTCAGAGGGGGGGCCAAAAAGAGGAAGACTGAGAGATGAAGGGGGCAATGGCACTTTCCTCCTTCCCAGCCTCTTTTTTCCTGTTTTCCTCCCCGCCACAACCTCAGCCTAGCACCACATCTAGGTCAGAATGTCCTGACCCCAATTGCGTTAAACTGTTGCTGCAGAGAAAAGGAGAACCTGACCCCACTCAGTCACCTCAAGGAAGCAGGTCTCCCACCTGCCACCAGAAATCTCCCCCTGCACAACAGCAATGAGGCCTCTTCTTTTGTAAGGGGCTGAAATCACCCGGCTGGGGCCACAACCGCCCGGCCTTCCCGTAACACCACCCGGCTGAAATCCCTCCCCCCCCCAACCACTCAGCCCTCTTTGAACATCTTGCATCATCCACTGGGCCTGGTTTGCTCAACTCAGACTCATTCATGATTCTCTCCCAGCGAAGGGCGGGAACAATTCCAGATAGTTTTACTGAGGGAGACAGGAACAGGACAGGAGAGAGAAAAGGAGAGATAGCAAACCCTATTTAACTAGGAAGAAACTGAGGCTCTGTGAGGAAGTGACTTGTCCAAGGTCTGACAGCTAGTGAATGACAGAGTTGGGGTTGGAATCCAGGTCTGGGGAGATGACTCTCTCCCTCACTTCAAAGGGGGGCTTTGGGCTGAGACCTAGTGAGCCAAGGAAAGACAAAACCAGGTCCAAGAGGGCTGGGACATCAAGAGCGGGACAGAGCTCTTCCAGTGGGGAGACATAGTTTATGAGGACTATTTGCAGATGCACTGAACATTTATTGAGCACCTCCTTTATGCAAAGCTCTTTGCTGAGAACTGGGGGTTGGATCCAAAACCTGGTCTCTGCCCTGTGCTGGTTCACAGTCTGGTAGAAGGATCCACAGAGATAGGGGCACTGGACTTACTGTGGAAAGAGGGCCTGGATTCGAGTTTCACTTTGGACACACCCTGTGCATGACCTTGGGCAAGTCCTTTCTCACCGGTCTCAGTTTCCATATCTGCGAGTTGGGTTCAGTGGCCCCAGAAGTCCCCTCCAGCCCTTCAAGCTATCTATAATTTGGAAAGCCCAGCTCGTATACTTCTTTATGGCTTCATTATTCCTTGGTCAACATTCTCCAGAGAACATTCATTCTTCTTTTTTTTCATTTCAATTGTATTTTTTTCCAATCACATGTAAAGATAGTTTATTTTTGTAAGATTTTGAGTTTCAAAATTTTGTGCCTCCCTCCCCCTCCTCTTGAGCTCAAATAATTAGCTATGGATTATGTATGTACAGTCATATTAAGCATGTTTCCCTATTAGTCATGTTGTGAAAGAAGAATCAGAATGCAAGAAAGAAAAACATGAGAAAGAAAAAGATATAAAGCAAATTTTAAGAAATGAAAACAGTTTGTTTTGGTCTGCATTTAACACCACACTGGGAGGGTGGGGTGGGCCAATCATGTACCTCAGGCATACTTGGAAATTTAATTACATCATCAATAGACTCTCCATCACTTCCCTAAGTAGACAATCAACAGCGCAAGAACTCAGGTCCTGATTTGTGGTATTTGATGATTTCTAGAGTTTGAGAATTCATTCATGGACAATTTAACAATCAGTCTGGGAAGCTGCTAAAGGCAGGCTCCAGCTTCCACACTCCACACAGCACAGTCTATGTTCTGACCAGGACCATGGAAAGAGACCTAGATTGAGACTAAGATAACTGGGACTTGGTGACTGTCAGACCCAAGGCTAGGAAGGTCCTTCCCTTCCCTGAATTTTCTCCTTTGTAAATGGGGTAGGAGTGCAGACTAATCTTTGCCCTCCCAGCAGAGGACCATGATCTCACCCAAGAGAGGCAGGGACCTGCAGGGTCATCCAAGTCGGTCCCCAGTCCCTGGTCCTGGTGTACTTTCTCCTCTTCCCAGAGGGCAGTGCTTGTGATTCTTGTGAACTCTGTGGCTGACCTAGGATCCAGCCCAAACTTAATCCCTAACTCTGACCCTGACTCAAACCCTAACTCCATATACTTCAGATGCTAAAAAATGTCTATTGTTTTTTTTTTTCATTTTGTCCAACCTCCTGGTTTTTCCAAGCTGAGGATGCTCAGTTCAGAGAAGGGAATGAACCCTCCCGGTATCTCATTGAGATCTCAGCGGAATTATACCCTATGGTTCCTGGATCTCAATGTGATCCATCTTGCTCCTGATCCTACCTTCCAACCCCACTTTAGCTAAACTAAATCTTTGTGGGTTGCTTCAGAGGTTCTTGAATAATTTGCCCAGAGGTTTTAGAATGATCATGGGCAGTGAGGGGCCAGGCCCACCAGGCCCACCCCTGGCCCTCCAACAAACTTGCCCAGTAGTACAGTCATACTTCCCAGGAGGATCCCCAGAATTGGCCCAGGTGTGAGCACCCTGAGTCTGGAGTTCATCCCTCACCTGCTGCATCAGTGGGTTGATGGGGAAAGTCCCCATTCCAAAGACCTCTGAATGGAGAGCATGACGTGGCCTTGTTCCCCTACAGAGGACAGTGTTGTTGGGGGGTTCCCAGAAAGCCCCTCCCCTAGAGGCTCACTTTGAATGATTCATCTCAAGCAGGAAACCACTGTCCTTCCTTCCGGGGCATGCAAATCTCTAGAGAACTGTCCCCCAATCTACTCTAGACATAGCTAAAGGATAAATAAGAGACAGGGTGCAAGGCCCAGCACTGGTTTCCCTTAGAGCCACTGAGGTTTCTCCCCTCTGAGAATCTGTGACTCGACTTTATTTTTGTCTTCTGTCCCCAAACAATGAATACCTAACCTATAACAGGAACTTAATACCAGTTCATGGATGGATGGATGGATGGATGGATGGATGGATGGATGGATGGAAGGAAGCTCTGAAGGAATTGTGAGTGGGTGGATGGAGGAATGGATTCTGGGATTAGTCCTTTCCCCGTGCCCTGCCCAGGAGATCTTCCAGCACAAGTCTTGGGAATCCTCTTTCACTCATCAGGACTGTGCTCTACACCCAAACACTGAGCATCTCTGTGCAGTGAGGGATTTTTCTGAAACTCCAGGTGTCAACAAAGATTAACAGGGAATAACCTCAGCTCAGGGAAGTGTGGAAAGCACCTTTCCCCGCCTGCCTGCACCAAGGTTGTTTCAGGCAGGAGGAGGGAGCCGTCTCCCCCTTGATCAAATAAAATCATGTTTGTAAAGTATTGGGTACATAGTAGGTGCTTAATAAAGGAGTGTTCCACTTCCCTTCCCCTGTCCAATCCACTTTTCACCAGTGGCCTACAAAAAGTTTCCTAAGGAAGGAGTCTGACCATATTGAGCCTCTGTTTCTAAACAATCAGTGGCTTCTTAGTGACAATGGAATAAAACAAATTTCTTAGCCAGTGTTGAATGTGGCCACTTTTGTGCTCCAAAAGCCTCATCTTCCTTCAAGGCTCAGCTCAGAGGTCATCCTGACGTTGTTAGACCTCTCTTATCTCCATTCTCCTTCAGCTTTTTGTCTGACTCTCTCCTTTTCCTGGAACCCATTTTTACATGGTAACAAATTCTTAGGTCCTTTTCCCCCAAACCTCTCCCTAAGGTATCTGCTCAGAAAGTTCTTTTTTTTTTAGGATTTTTTTTTTGCAAGGCAAATGGGGTTAAGCGGCTTGCCCAAGGCCACACAGCTAGGTAATTATTAAGTGTCTGAGACCGGATTTGAACCCAGGTACTCCTGACTCCAGGGCCAGTGCTTTATCCACTGCGCCACCTAGCCCCCCCCACTCAGGAAGTTCTTAAGGGCAACTACTGCCATTGTTCATCTTTCTAGGCTCATCTCTGAGCACAGGGTCCTACATTGCAGGAAAGTCATAGATGTCCAAAGAAATTGGATAAGGATAGTAAACAATGGTGAGAAGGCAGAACTATTCATTCCCTCTGTTCTCTCTGTTTTTTTTCTGCCAAAATGATTGACCTTGGAAAAGCCAGAACCGCAATGGCCAACAGAGCTGATACCCAAGTAGGGAGATGGTAAGGGAGTATTGAATTGAAGTCTCCCAGAACATCTTCAGGAGATGAAAGATCCAGTGAGTGTGATGCCTAAACTACCCACAATGATGCCTGAAAAATCATAGAGAATGAGGGAGCTATTAGAGAACTGGAGAAGGGCAGATGAACCAACTGCCCCAAGGGAGAGAGAATAAATTCTGAGACCTTGGTTCAGCTTCTGGTGATATTTTAGAACATAATAGATACATCATCACCATCACAACATTTTTAAGGTTTCCAGAGCACCCTACAGATGGTAACTCATTTGATCTTCACAACAACCCTGTGAGGTGGGTGCTATTTTTATCCACTTTTATAGATGAGGAAACTGGAGTAGACTGAAGTTAAATGACTTGCTCAGGGTCACACACCCAAGTGTCTGGGGCAGGATTCTAACTCAGGCCTTTTTGACTCCAAGTTCTGGACTCTACCACTTCAGTTAGTTACCCACCATGTGCTTGTGGATTGCTTAATTGATGGATAATTAGTAAAGATCAAGAAAGGAACCATCACAAAGAGTCAGCGTGTCTTCCTTGAGCAGAGGTCAGGCCAGGATTAAAAACAAACACACCCCAAACCACAAAATTCTTTTCATATAAGCAGAAAAATCCCATGATAAAATACAATAGTTATTTATACTGACTCCACCCACAATCTATCTAAACTCAGAATCTGGTGTTATTTGCAATGGGGAAACACTGAAAACTTTCCAAATAATACAAGAGAAAAACAAGATTTTCCTTTTTCCTTCTACTATTGACTATGAGTCTGGAAATTCAAATGATATTAATAAAACAAAAGAAAGGAAGGAATGGCATATAGGAGGCCAGACTATCTCTGGTTGCTAACAACATGATGTAGTTTCCTTAGAAAAACCCAAAGAATCAGCAAAGAAACTGAAACAATCAGCAGCATCAGTAAATCAACAAGATGCAAAGTTTTTTAATTCATCATTTCTATATCAGTAAAAAACTCAGGAGCAAATAATAGAAAAGGAAATTCCAGTTCTTTTACAAAAATAATTCTAAAATGCATAAAATATCTGTGAGTCAATCTATGAAAACACATGAGACATACACTCTAAAGAAAAAAAATGACTCAAATAATTGGAGGGCATTCATTGCTCATGGTTGGGCTGTGCTGATATGATTGAGGTGATAATGCTACTTAAATTAATTTACAGATTTTGTGCTGAAACAACCTGCCAAAAGTCTGTTTTATTGATATAGATAGAATAACTACAAGATTTATTTGGAGGAACAAATGATTTAGAATCTTAAAAAAATAATAGGAAAAAGTAAGAATTAAGAAGGAACGGACTCAAAACTATCATCAAAATTATTTGATATTGGTTAAAAAATAGAAAAATAAATCATTGGAATAGGTTACATATACAAACATCAGAAGCAATATTCTACAGTTCAGAACTGAAAAACCTCAAAATATAAACTACTTGGGAAAGAATTTACTATTTGAAGAGAGCTGTTAGGAAAGCTGGATAGCAATTTGGCAGCAACTATATTTTAACCAATATCTTAAATCATCCAAGTGGATACATGACTTGAGTATAGAAAATCATACCATGGCAGTTAGAAAACAATTCAATCAAGTATCTTCAATAACTCTGAATAAGGGGACAAAGCTTAATGACAAAGATAGAGAATATCAAAAAATGAGAAGAGATTTCAATATAAAAAATTTTAAAGATTTTGCACAAACGCAATCAACATTTGGAACCATGAACTAGATTTGATTTAAGGAAAAAATTCCTAAAAATGAGCCATCCCAAAGTGATGCATATAGGCTGCTTTGAAAAGTAGTGGAGGGTTTTCAATCCAAAGTGACCCTCTATTGAGGAGATCATAGAGGAGTTCTTCAGGTATTAACTGGATGGGATGACTGCTTTGCCCCCTCCCCAACTTTGGTCTCTTCTTTCTTTGATTCTGAATAGAGGAGGGTGGATCCCTTTGTCAGTGGATCTACAGCTCTTAATGTCCAGGGTCCCATGATGCTTGGTAGAGGCATGCCCAAGAGAACATAGATGAGTTTACAAGGTATTATCAAGAATATGGTTGTCTCTAACCTGGTCGACAGGGCATTTTCATTCTTCAGCGGGTCACAGCCCTGCCCAGCACAAAAGACTTCTCCACACATTCATACAACATAAGGAAATACCAAGCCCCAGACACACCAAAATTTTCATTCAGGAACTCCATATCCCTAGCCTATAGGAACCCAAATTAGAGTTGGAAGAGAATTGGAACATCATTTCATTCATTTTTTCCACACAGAAAAATGCTGCGATGCAAAAAAAGGGAAAAAGACCCACATGTTCAAAAATATTCATAGCAGCTTTTTTTTTTTGTAGTGGCAAAGAAATGGAAATTTAGGGGATGCCCATCCATTGGGGAATGGCTGTACAAGTTGTGGTATATGAATATAATGGAATATCATCACTCTAAAAAGAATAATGAGAAGGCAGACCAGAAAAACCTGGAAAGACTAACATGAAATGATGCTGAATAAAATGAGTGGAACCAGAACATCATTTACCTTAACAGCAGTCTTGTGCGATGATGAACTATGATTGACTCAACTCCTCTCAGCAATACAGCCGTCAACCATAATTCTAAAAGACCCGTAAAGGAAAATGCAATCGACATCCAGAGAAAGAACTTTGGATTCTGAATGCAGATCAAAGCATAATATTTTCACCTTTTAAAATTTGTTTTTTGCTTTTTTCTTCTCATAGTTTTCCCCTCCCTCCCATCTTTATTCTGATTCTTCCATCACAGTGTGTGTATCGGATTATTTATTATACCGGGGAGGGAGAAAACTTTAAAAAAAATGAATGTTGAAAATTGTCTTGAAAAAAATCAATTAAAATTTTAAAAAATCGGGCAGCTGGGTGGTGTAGTGGATAGAGCACTGACGCTGGAGTTAGGAGTACCTGAGTTCAAATCTGGCCTCAGACACATAATAAATGCCTAGTTCTGTGACCTTGGGCAAGCCACTTAACCCATTACCTTAAATTTAAAAAAAAAATTTTAATCATTTTAAAATGCTGTGACTTAACCAAGGTCACAATAGAAGGGCTAGGATTTGAACCCAGGCCCTTTGACTAAATCTGGTGATTTTTCCATTTTATTTCTCTGCCAACTCAACGTTCCCTAAGATAAGAGCAGGGTCACTCTGTCTCAGATCCCTGCAGGCAGCTGGGCAGAAAGGTGGATGCCCCTGTTAGTCTTCCCCCATAGCTCAGCTGCATCACTTCTCTGAGCTAGGTGATATTGCCAGATGGGAAGTGAGATGGCTGTGCAAAGGACTGGTTTTTACCTGTGGAACCATCACCATCTACCATGGAGGGATGAACTCCCAAAGACTCCCTTCCCTTGACCTCCAGGCTCTTCCCTGCTGCTCAGTTGCTGTGCCTGAAATCTCTCCCTTTAATGTTTCCCTCATTTGGTTTTCTGTCCAGAAGTGATCTAGAATTAGAAACCCCAGAACTCCATGTTTCTCCATCCTCTGTGGCTCCAATTGTTCTGTTTTATACTCGAGTTGCTCCTGGCTGTGCGGTAACCTTTTTTCCTAGACAGAGCTTAATGCTCTGAGGACAGAGACTTCAGGGGAAAGTGAGGCTCAGAGCAACTTACAGTGACATGGGAATGTTAATTTTGAGTTTGCAAGGACCTTGGAGACCATCTGATCTGAGAAGGACCTACAGGCCAGAGGTAAGGTCACACAGGTAGGAAAGAGCAGGTTCTCAGGGCTCCCAAGTCCTCCAACAGGAAGGGGGAAGGGCAAGTATAAGGGGGGTCCCCGGCATGCAGCAGTCAGGAAGGGTGGGGGACTGAACTGGGTGCTCGGGACATCATGTCCCATGGAGAGTTCGAGGAGAGAGGTGGAACAAAGGCATCGCTCAGTACCGGCTCCGGGCTTCCTTTCCCCCGCCCCCCCAACTCCCAGCACTCAAAAGGGCCCTTCATCCACAGAATAGAGTCTGATTCACCCCTCTGACTGCAGCCCTGAATCAGGATGTTTTCCCCAGGCGTGAAGGGAATGCTAAAAGACACTGTCCTGGAGAGCTGAAGCAGGCAACCTGGTCAGAAGGGTGGGAACAGGGGTGGGGGGTGGGGTGCAGATCTCATAGCGCCCTGAGGCCTGGGTCTCCCACTTCTCAAAGGACAGCCCTCTCTCCTACCCCCCCCAACCTCATTTCTGCCTGGGATTCTATCTTCCCCAGGACTTGAGGAATCATACATAGGGAAGAGGTTAATCAGTCCAGTCTCAGGTGGGGAAACTGAGGCACAGGGAGGAGTTGGAACTGGGCTAAGATCCCAGAGAGTCTAGGTTAAAATGCAGGACCCTGGCTTCTGACTTCACCAAAGAATTCTTTCAATTCTGCCTCGATTTTCCACTCACTCATTCAACAAGGTAAGTACCTGCTCAGATCAGGGCTCTGCTCTGCTGCTCAGGGGTGGGGGCAGGGAAAGATGAGATTGGGACAGCTTTGTCAGAGTCCAAAAGAGGACAGGAGATGCCCCTGGGCTCAGATCCAGGGCCCTAGGAGGAGGGGGGGACTCAGGGTGGCTTGGAGCAGTCAGGGTGAACTTCCTAGAGGTAGGTGGGTACTTCTCAAGTTGGAAAGTGTTTGAGAACCATATAGGTTTTAGGGATGCCCCAAACTGTGGGATGTAATTATGTCTGAGCCCCAAAGAACATCCCCCAGAGGCATCTGCTCTGGGGCAACAGGCTGTGGGGGTATAGATGCGTTTTGAGAACGTGTGTGTGTGTGTGTGTGTGTGTGTGTGTGTGTGTGTGTGTGTATAAGCCCCCGTACATTACTCTGATTTGGGGGTGAAGGGGTCCATTGCTTGGCCCCTAGTTAATCAATGCTTACTAATGGATTGATTCAGAGTTTTTCTTCCTTGATGGAGAACTAGTGCAATGGTGGGCAGAGCCCTGACCTAGAGTTCAAGGTTCCAATCTCGATCATTTGAGTGCCCCCGGAGACATCACCTTCTGCTTGCCTACAATGAGGGAGTTTAGATGAGCTGTCCCAAGGGCTCCATGGGGCCCTCAATGGTATACTGAAAGCTCAAAGATCAGCATTAAATCCAAAGCCCTTATTTTGCAAAGGAGAAAACCAAAGCCCAGAGAGGTCAAGGGCTAGCCCAGAGTCACACAGTCAGGAGATGTCCCAGGCAGGACAGGCTCACAACTCACTGAATCCCGAGTCTGATTCAGATCAGTGAATCCCCTCGTGCTACTTCCCCTAGGTCAGGACGGTGCTGTTTCTCCCCACCTGGTCCCCAAATAAAATCTGACACATGGACAGCAGATGAGACTGAATATTCCCTGAGATTAAACCATTTCTAAGTATCTAGTTTAGCATCCACCCATCTATCCATCCTTCAAGGCTCTGAGGACAGAGACTTCAGGGGAAAGTGAGTCTCAGAGCAACTTGCAGTAACACGGGAATGTTAATTTTGAATTTGCAAGGACCTTGGAGACCATCTGGTCCAAGAACCACATTTCCCAGAGAAGGACCCAATCCATCTCTGTATCTCCCCAAGTCAGAAAATTGACCTGTTTCTTCCTTCCTGCCCCCAGGACCGGGGCAATTCTGATTCTCAAGTTAGCTGTATGACACTGACCAAAACTGAACACGGAGATGTGCTCTGAGAATGACCTCATTCTTGCATTCCTCTAGCCTTTCACTTATTCATCCATGCCTCTCTCCATCCAATCATCACAAACGCTTTGGGTAGCATTAGGGTGAGTGTGAAGGGTCCTTATGAAGAAGAAGGGGCCAGAGGAAGGAGAATAAGGATTGAGGGCCAACATCAACAGTGATGATATCGCTCATTAAGGGGCCCACCTACCAGAGAGGCACAAATTAGAGTGGGAGGGGCCAGGGGAAGGCTTTTCCCAACGAAAAGGTTGAAGTGTTGTTGGGAATGTGCCATTCTTAGGATGACGATGTGAGTTGGGACCATTGAGACAAACCCATCATCTCCCCTACAGCTTCCTGCAAACCTTTGTTGGGGGCGGGGGGATATGAGAACAAACAATGTCTGCAGGCCCAGAGAGAGAGAGAGAGAGAGAGAGAGAGAGAGAGAGAGAGAGAGATGAAGAAGGGAAAGAGACCTGAGCAGCCAGGGGCCAGAGACAGTTAGAGCTGACCCAGGGCTTCTTGGAGGGTTCAGGTGCCTGAAAAGAAACTTTGTGTTTCAGTCTCAGTGGAAAGAATTGAGTTTTTGTTCCTTAAACTGCTTTTCAGCAGGAATCGGAACTTTTCTAAGTTTCTTTCTTCTAACTCAAGTCCAGAAATGAAACTTAGGCCAGTGTCTGAAGTCAGAGGGGAGTTGGAGTGAAGAGGTCATGTCCAGGAAGCCTCTGGCAGGCCCTGGGCAATGGCCACGAGCTCCAAAACAACCATGGAGGCTTCTCTTTTCCCTCTCTAGATGCCCATTTCCACTCCACCTTTCAGGGGAAACAGAAGCCCCAAGTTGGACCCTCTCAGGAAGGGAGCTCCCAGGGGAACTGAGAGAAAAGAAAACCAGGTCCTGCCCTCAGGGAGCTCCCAGCAAGTTAGAGAGAGGAGGAACAGTCCAGGTCCTGCCCTCAGGAAGGGGAAATGGAGGTGAAACAGCCCAGGTCTTGCTCCCTCAGGGAGCTCCCGGGGTAAGAGAGAGGAGGGACAGCCCAGCTCCTGCCCCCAGGGAGTTCCTTGGCTGGGTCCTTTTGAGGTAGGGAAAGGAGGAAACTGGCCTGGGGGGCATTACCAGAGCTAGACCCTATGGTCACTGAGCTTCCTTCCTGAGGGATATTCTTTAATTGTGTGCCCATGGGCACAGACAGATAAATTGAAAGTCAGGGGGGCAACAAGGTGGTGCAGTGGATAGAGCATTGGCCCTGGAGTCAGGAGGACCTGAGTTCAAATCCAGTCTCAGACACTTAATAATGACCTAGCTGTGTGGCCTTGGGCAAGCCACTTAACCCCATTTGCCTTGCAAAAAAAAAAAAAGATTGAAAGTCAGGGGAAGGGGGACATTCTGCTTGGAGCAGTATGATGAGTTGGATCTGGAAAGGTGCTCAGAGATGGATAAGGAGGGAAGTGGGGAGAGTATTCCAAGTCAGGGGGTCCCTTCTAAGGAACGGGGAGGGGTAAGGTGATGAGTGGGAAGGACTCAGAGAATGGGAAGGAGCGAGCTAGGGAGCTCCTGAAGGTAGAAGGAGGAGGGTAACAGAGAATGGATTAGAGCAGGGAGACCCTGGAGGCAGAAGCAGTGAGGACCAGCTAGGAGGGCAGAGGGAAGGCTGAGGCTGGAGGGCTGTGACCAGGGCCCATCACTTTCCATGGGCCAGTGTCTTCCACCTCCTCTGACAGCCCTGGGCAGCTGAGGCCCAGAACAGAGAAGAGAGGAAAGACAAGAAGTCAGACCTCCTGATCCCCAGCCCCAAAATCCTTCCACAAAATTGTAGTGAATGAGGATGGGACAAAGAGATGGAGAATAGCCCTGGGATTGGAGGTTTTGGACAAAGAGACACTGGAAGGCCAGAATCCTAATTCTTGGTTCTGAGTGGGCCACCTTGACCCAGTCTCCCACCATCTCTGGGCCTCAGGCACCTCATCTGTGAAATGGGAATCCTACTCCTCCTGGGAGCTCCTCCTGAGTTTAAAGAGCTAGGCATCACATTGGATGGGGAAGACAGGAGTTCAAGGGTGGCCTCAGACAACGTCATCCTGAGCAAGTCACTTCACTTTTCTCATCCATAAAATCCCAGCCCCTGTATCATGTTGAGAGGGATGTTGAAGGGATCCGAGCCAATGTTTGTAAAGGCCTGGTACAGAGTAGGTGCTACAGAAATACGCTTATGGTCACATTTCCTTGGGAACCTTCGGGCTCTGACACTGGGGGGAGGGGACTGTTCATTTTAAAGCAAGGAGCAAGGGAGGGAAGGAGAGAGGCAGAGAGATGGGGGGAGAGAGGCAGAGACAGAAATGCAGTCAGAGACAGAGAGAGATGGGGAGAGATGAGAGATAAGAGAGATAGACAGAGACAGATGGGGGAGAGGGAGGAAGAGACAGAGACAGAGATAAGAGAGACAGAGACAGAGACACAGAGAGAGAAGAAAGGAGACAGAGAGATCCCAAAACAGTTTTTGTGGGGGGCAGGGACCCATTCCTTCCCAGGTCCCCCCATCTCATCCCTGCCTCTGCATTTGGGCTTTCCTGAGTTCCTGGGGTGAGGACTAGAATCAGAATCAGGCCTATTTTGGGGGACTGGGGAGTGGGAGTCTTGGGCATCTGGTCCCCCTCTTGAGAGGAAACTGGCTTTTACTGGAGAAACAACAGAAGAAGGGGAAACTAGTCAAGTGGTCACATCTCTTGTCCAATCCCCTTGGTTTGAGTAAGGGGGGGTCTTTTGGGGGCTCCTCGGGGTGTCCCAGATTCCCTGACTATCACTAGAGAACGGGGGAGGTGGTAGGGGATGGTAGGGGAAAGAGGGGAAGGAGAATATGCTCACACAAAAACATGCCCTCCCCGGCCCCCCTCTGCTCCCCCCAGCCCTCTCCCCCCACCCCACCCCCAGAGAAGATTTCTCAATGGGCACTTCCCCTGTAGCCGGCTTCCGGAAAGCCTTTCTGAAACTCCTCCAGACACAGGCGGGCACATGACTTCCAATACCTCGCAGCCTTTCCTGGCAGCTGTCCCCTGCCCCCCTCCCCAGCTGGGCTGCCCATCCTCAAGCTCCCTGGCCTGTCTCCGTCTTACCCATGGCCTTATTCCTCCTCCATCTCTGCCCTCCCTTTCTGACTCTGTGTCTCCCCTGTCTCTGCCCCTGTTTTCATCTCTGTGCCTCCTCCTTATCCGCCCCCCCCCCCCATTTCCATCCCCGTCTATGTCCCCTATCACTGTCTCTGGTCCTGTCTGACCCCCCCCCCGCTCTCCTTTCTCTTCTCCCCCAGTTCTGTTCCTAGAAAGGGAAGGATGCTTTCCTCCCCCAAAGCCATTCCATCCCCCCAGCCCCCACCCCCACCAGGCTGATGGGTCCAAATGGTGTCCCTTCCCATTCCTAGGGCTTCGGGGAAGGAGGAGGGCCCCAGCTGCTGATAAGGCCCGAGATTACACAAGGCCTCCCAGCCCGACCCAGGGAAGGCTCTCAGATCGGAAACTTGTTAGCTGATGTCCTCACTGACCAAGTGCTTCCCGTAAATGCTCCGGGCTGGCAGGAATCCGGATTAGAGAAGGCCTTTTCTGGGACCCAGGGGCAGGATTTGGGACCAGATGACCCCCTCAGCCCTCCTGCTGGGCATCAGTAGATCAGCCTTTATTGAGCACCTGCCACGGACTGGCACCATGCCAAGACAAGACAGCCTGTCCCTGCTCTCAAGGAGCTTCCAGTCTAATGGGGAAGAATTCTCTCAGAGGGAGGCTGAAAAGGGGACTGGTGGGGTGGGGACTGGTGGAGAAGTGAGTCAGGACTGGCCCAGAGCAGGAAAGAAATGAGCTGTCAGAGCTGAGTTCTCTTCGGAAGTGGAGACTGAGTTCATGGCCCCAGGCTCTGGTCAGAGGGAAATGCTGCGTCTTCTTCCCTCCCTGGGGGCCCAATGAGTGAAGGCGCTTCTTTGAGGGCAGACCAAGACACACTCCTTGGCATGAATGGAAGACCTGGAGGACCCAACCTGAAGGCTGGGGAGGGGGAAAGGGCCAAGAAGATTGGGTTGGCCAAAATGGAGTTGGGTCCCTGATGACCCTAAAGCCCAGGAGGTGGAGGAGGCTGGATTGCCACTATCCTCATCCAGCTTTCATTGTCTCCTTTGCTCTGCAAAGATGGAGACGTTGACCAGGAGTGTCCCAGAGCCTGAGCTGCTTTGACTCCCCCCGCCCCCTGGGGTTCTGGAGTCTGAGTTCAGGAGTGTCCCTTCCTCAGATTTCCTGCTTCAGGGTCAAATACCTAGAGATGGGAACCTCACTCCCTTATCTGACACCTGCTCCATTAACCAGCAACAATGAGGTCCTCTCACCAGCAGGTGAAATCAGAGACTCCCAGAATGAGAAACCCTGAGCACTGGGGGGCCTCAGAGACCCTCCAGAGACCAGCCCCCTTATTTGGTAGAGGAAACTCATCTAGATTTTCTACTAACCAGCTCTTTTCACTTTATTTCCATCACACAATCGAGGACTTCCCAGAGGCAGTGACAGTAGACATCCTTCTTGTAAACAGGACTAGGAGAGGAAAGGGCTACACTATGACCCTGGGCAAGTCATTTGACTTTGCCTCAGTTTACCACTTGTCTCATAGGACTGTTGTAATTTTTGTGTGCAGGGTCCCTTCCCCAGACAGTCGGAATCAGGATCACCACTCTTTCCATCTGGATTCTGATGACCTGGTTGTAAATTCCAATCTAGCTTTGAGACTTTGGGGAAAGTTCCTTATCCTCCCTTGGCCTTAGTTTCCCTTTCTATAAAAGAAGCAAGTTAGACTAGACAGTCTCTAAATGATCCCTGTTCTAGGCCTAAGGGTGCCTTCAGCTCTAAATTTAAGACTCTGTGATCAGAGCAAAATCGGGGGGATGGTGAGGAGCCTGAAACCCCCATCCGCTCATGGGTCTAGGGCAGTCATAGTCAGTCTTGAAGGGAGCCGAGCCCCACTGGGGCCCTTTTGGGCCGGTCCAGGCCAGGGAAGCTCCCTGGCCCACTTTCCCTGTCCTGAGGTGGCCTCCTTTCCTAGGCCAGCCCCAGCCCTGGTTCTAGCTCATTGTCTCCCCAAAGAACAACAGGCAGTTGGAGTAATTCATGAGATCCAGCCACAGCAGGGCTAAAAATACTCACTCGTTGGGCCGGCTGCTATTCTTGGCTCTGGAGGCCTCGAAGGCTCTGCCTCCGCTAGCACAGATTCTCAACCTCATTCAAGTGGACTCAGACTGGAGCTGGCTGGGTATGGACTCCAGCAAGGAAGTCATGTATTCCAATGAAGGCAAAGAAAGCGGTCACTGGCCTTGCTCCTAGAGACCGGAGACTTGAATTCAGCACTCAACCCAGTCTAGAACCCAGGGCTTAGAGCCCAGTCTAATCTGGGTCAACACTCAGGACTCCAAGCCCAGAGAACCAGGGCCCAGTACACAGTCCACCTCAGAGTTGAGAGTCTGGAGCCCAACCCAGGCTGGGGTCCGGAGTTCAGAGCCCTTCCCTTGCTCACTCCCTTCCTTCCAGGGCCATCATGGACAAAGCACTTAGTAAAGACCCAAGAACCAAGTCAATGTGAGCATCCCGGGGGAGTCGCCCACCTCCTTGTCTGTGAGATAAGGGCCTGGATAAGATGATCTCCAAGACCTCCCCCAAAGTGGCGAGCAGTCTCCTCTGGCCCTGCCAACAGCCCCAAGTCTACCTCAGTCCTCGTCCTTCACTCAGGTGCCCGAACCCCAGCTAGGAAAAGAGATGCAAAAGATCAACATGAGCCAGGAGGAACCAACTTGGGGTTTTCCGGGTGAAGTGGGGACCTTTCTCTTCTTTGTCTGGAAAGCCCAAGCTGCCTCTGAGTAGGGGTAGCGAGGATCTGTTGAGAGGGACACAGGCTAGCTTCCCTCCCCCAAAAGAAAAACCAGCTTTGCCCAGGGTCTGACAAGGATCTATAAGTCAACTCCCATCATTTCACAGAGGAGGAAACTAAGGCCCAGAGTGGGAACAGGACTTTGTCTAGGCCACAGAACTAGTAAATGACTAGGTGATATCTCTCAAGATGTCAGTGGGAGAACTGTCTGGTTTCTGGACCAAGTAGCTCTGGGGTACCTAGAGAGTGATAGGAGACATATGGGGGAAGGGGTGGCAGCCACTAGGGAATGAGAGCCAAGAGTGTTTGACCTCTGAGTTTGTTTTATGAAATGTTTTCATTCATGGTTAGCTGGTTTGGTTTGACAAAACCCATTGGTGGGGACTCCTGAGCAATAGATTCATGTGGACAAATGGTCCACCAGGTCCACGGACCACATTTAGGGGACTCAGGTTTTATCCTTAGGCTCTGGCGCAGGGTTCTGTGTTTAGACAACATTTAATGAATCTCTTCTTCCAGGGCCTGGGGATAGGCTCTACTCGTTGGGAAACCATCTGGTTTAGTCTCTGTTCCCTCCCACTTCCCCACCAAAGAAAAAAGTAACCTCAGCCTTCTCAGCTCCAGAGTACTTTCCTCTTTTCTCCCCTCCACCCCAAACAACCCTTGGATCATATTTTTACACACACACACACACACACACCCAACATGTAAACTCACTGAGAGCCAGGACCAATGTGATTCTTCATATCTTTATTCCCTATAAAGAATGGGCCCAGCACACAGTAGGCCCTTGGTAAATACCAATTTTGAGCCTTTTAAAAAAAAATTTTAGGATCTTCAGCTGTAGAGCTGGGAAGGATGTCCAAGGCCTTAAATTCATTTTATGGAGGAATTGGGAAGAGGAAAGAACTGGCTGAAATTTCCTTTCCCATTAGTGCTGGTAAAGCCCCTTGGATCAGTCATACTGGGGTGGGGGTGGGGGAGACAAAAAATCTGAATCAGATTCAAGGATAGAGAGGGGAGGGCTCCCTGTGCTAAGCCTGACCCTAGTTTGGGAAGGCTGAGCACCACCTGCAAATCCAAAGCTTGCTGCAAAATCACCTGGACTGGGGAAGAAGTTAGGCCCCCATGCTGAGGAGAGACTGAGGCAGGCTCTCCGGAAGTTCCCTGGCTAAGGGCCAGAGGAGGGGCCCCTGGGCCTGGCCTTCCCTGAAGCTCTCAATGGAGACACTTCCTCTGGCCCTCCCTTCGGGGACTTCCCAGACTAGGAATTATTCCCAATTTATCCTGGGTCTATTTTATTTGTCCATAGTTGCTCACCCATTTGTTCTCCTCATTGGCCAGGAGGACCATTTCAGCAATGGTCGCTCATCAGGGCAGGTAGATACTGTCTCTGGCCTTTCTTTGTGTCTCTAGAACACTGATTATTGACTGACTGCCTGGGGAGACAGAAAAGGAGCTGAGCAGGCCCCCAACCCCAGCCACCCCTGCTCTGTGTGGTGGAGGACGGCCACCCAGGGTAGTCCTTACTGGCAGTCCATAGGCCTGGGTACTGGGATTGTTGACACTTGGCAGGTCTTGTTTAGGTGACACTATGTTGTCTACCTTCAAGATAAAAGCATGTTTGTGAGCAGATTTGTCTATCATAGCTTTCCAAGGAGCCCTGTCAGGGCCATACATGTCCATGAGCACCCCAGAGCTGAGAGGAGGGCCCTTCTGCCCCTCCAGGGCTTGGGTAACAAAGTCTTTTGACTCTGAGGGTCAGACAGATCACCATCTTAAAGATCAGGAGCCTGAAGCCTATGGACAGTCACACAAGAAGCTACTAGAAGACCTGAGCCCAGGTATCCTGGCATGGCTATTTCCACCATGCCATAGATATGACCCCCAGTCCAGTTGGATGATCCACCTTCCCTCACCTGCCCTTCAGTCCCCATTTTTCAGACCCAAGCATCCTCAAGGTTTAGTCCTCCCCCCCCCAAGAAGACATCTCTGTTGGTCAAAAATCCCAAAGCCTGGAGTCTCTCTACTCTCCATTCCCAGGACCTCCCTGGTCATGAATCTCCTGGTACCCCACCCCCCACTAGGTGATTCCCAAGGCAAGGGAAGTGGACAAGTCAGCAAATAATTATTAAGGATATACTATTTGCCAGACTTTATGTTAAGGCAAAAGTATGATCCATACCTTTAAGAAGCCCTCAAGAAACAGGAAGGAGATCGAGGCAAGATGCGAAGGAGCAAACCAGCCCAAGGAGCCAGAAGGCCGGACTGGGAAAGGTTGGATGCTGAGCCTTGCAGCTAGGGAAGCCTGGAAGAGGGGATGGGGAAGGAGGGCATTCCATGTGTGGGGGTGTGACTGGAGATGAGAGTGGTCGGTGTCCTTGGATCCTGGGGGTACTGCCATGGAAGGAATAAGAAGACTGGAAAGTGGGAGGGAGGGAGGTTGATTGAATGGACAGGGTCTTGGGGTTGCTCCTTCGTCACCCCAAACTAAGGCTGTTCTATCAGGCTAACACAGGGCTAGGCAACAGAAGTCATCGCTATTTAGTCTCCGCTCACTCTGAGGAGAGTATTGGGGTGATCAGACTGGCAGTCTCTGAACTGGGCCTCCCAGAGAGCCCTTAGCTGGGCTTTCACACAATGCAGCAGCCCCTTCCCTGCCCTCATTCCTTCCATTCCTCCCTTATCTCTTATCAGGTTCATTGTCCAGATCAGGAGGTTGTGCCCAGCCTGGTCTCTGCACTATAGACTGTTCCCAGTCTCCTTTCTCCCTCCCTAGCTGACTCACTGCCTAGCCCCTTCTGACTCTGGGGTAAATATTCAGTGGGACATCCATTTCAGCAATGGTCACTCATAAGGTCCTGACTTGGGGGGCTGACAAGCATGCCCCCATAGCATTAGGGGGTCTTGCCTCAGTGAATTCCCCATGGGCAAATGAGACCTAAGAAGCCACGCTGGGGGGAGATACAAAGTTGAGAATTGGGCTTGACTCTCATGTATGGGGGAAAATGATCCAGAGAGGGGAAGGGGCTACCCCCATCACCTAGCATTCCTGGTTCTTGCCCTGAGAGGACGAGAAATAAGGGGAGGTGTTCTGGAGTCAACCTTCCATAACTGAGTAGCCCTATGGGAAGAAGAAACAGGAAGGCATCCAATAGGACCCAAGATATATACTCTCGCCAGCCCAATGACCACCTCCATCAAAGAATTGAAGCATGATGGTCATCTAGCCAAGCACATACCTCGAAGAGAATTCCCTTGCCAGTCCTCTTAACCAGCCTCTGCTGGAAGACCCCAGAGCGGGGTGGGGGGGGGGGGCTAGCCAAGATGGAATGGGGAGACTATGGGGGAACTTTTCTTAATCATCAGTCGCCCTCTCGCTCTTTGCCCTTTCCCTGCTGCTCCAGACTCTGCCCTCTTGGAACCAATAGAATGGTTCATCTTTTCCCCAGATACTGTTCCTTCAAATATTTGAAGGCAACCACCATGTTCCTACTGAGCCTCAGTCTTCTCCAGGTCCAACACCCTGGTTCCTTTTGTTCCTTAGATCCTATATGACAGGGCTCAGGACTTGTCTTCATCTTGGTCACCCCCCCCCCCATAATCAAGTTTCTAAAACTTGGCTCACAAAGCCAAACAGATCTCCCCAACAGGATCTGACATGGGCAGATGGCAGAGGGATGATGACCCCAAGATCTCCCTAGTTTCTTGGTAGCCATCCTTGTTGGTTCACCAAGGGCACCTAGGGAATTCTCTTACAATATTCTCACTTATTATGGGTTTCAATTCAGCTATTTTAGGGTTACTAGATGGAGCAGTGGATACGGTGCTAGATCTGGAGTCAAACAGACCTGAGTCCAAAACTGGCTTCGAACACTTACTAGTTATGTGAATAAGCAACTCACTAAATTCTGCCTCAGTTTCCTCATCTGTAAAATAAGCTGGAGAAAAAATGGCAAACTATTCCAGGATCTTTGCCAAGAAAACACCTGGGGTCACAGAAAGTGAGGCATGACTGAACAACAAAATAGATATTTTTATTAAGTCATTTTCCTTGACAGAGAAAGCAGACACATCTCCCCCACCCCCCAAAGAACCGAGCAACCCTGCCTTCTCTCTGTCATCAGTTTTCATCGTGCCATCACTCCTAAGAGATGAACTCATTTCTTCTTGGACCCTCCTCTCTACTCCAATTCCTCCAGCTAAAAAACAAAATTCTTTTTGTTATCTTTCTCTTTCTTCACCTGCCTCAACTTATTCTGAACTCAGTACTGCCGGCACAGTTCTGCCAGGCTCTTGCCGTTTTCCTATGGTGAGGTCTTGCTTCCATTTCCTATGGATACTTCTAAAAAGTTTAATATTTTAATTTTTCCCAGTTACATGTGAAAACAATTTTACCTTTTCTACATCCACATAAAAAAGATCAGAGTTGGTCAATGAGCTCCCTGTGCATCCACTTTGTTCCCTTCCATTATTATTTCCTTATCAGAATTGTTTCCATTTATGCTTCAGAATTTCAGTCTTGAAAGTTTCCCCAAAAATGTTACTCTGTGGCGTCCTAGCTCCACTTCCTATGAAATACGCTCTCCACAGAATTAGGGATTGGCTGGTAGTCCGCTCTGCTCAATCACAGGTCCTAGGAAGGAGTGGCTGGGCAGCTAGGTGGCACCGTGGATAGAGCACTGACCCTGGAGTCAGGAGGACCTGAGTTCAAATCTGGCCTCAAACACTTAACGACCTAGCTGTGTGGCCTTGGGTAAGTCACTTAATCCCATTGCCTTAAATAATTTTTTTTTTGTTTTTGCAAGGCAATGGGGTTAAGTGGCTTGCCCAAAGCCACACGGCTAGGTCATTATGAAGTGTCTGAGGGCAGATTTGAACTCAGGTCCTCCTGACTCCAGGGCAGGTGCTCTATCCACGGCGCCACCTAGACATCCCCTTAAATAAATTTTAAAAAAGGAGTGGCCATGTCTCCCCAGAGCTCTTGTCATCACCAAGCTAGCCATCAATTCCTTCCTATCAGTAGGACTCCCATTCAGACCAGGCTGTTGGCTTGTTAATAATTTCCAAAAACCAAACATCAGGGAGCTGATGCCATGACAAGCACATGAACTAGATTTGAGTGAGGGGGTCTGTCCTAGTCACCAGCCTCACTTTCTCCTCCAGAACCACCTGGGTCCAGTGGCCAGATAGGAATCAGGATGACCTGAGATGACCCTGGATGAGAGGCAGTCAGGATGAAGTGACTTGTCCAAGGTCACACAGCTAGAGTCAAATGTCTGAGACCAGATTCGAACTCCTGTCCTCCTACTCCAGGCACCATGGGAGACAGACAGACAGACAGATGGCGAATTCCAACAGATATCTGGATAACCAAAGCTCTGAAATCCCTCTCTTCAGAGTTACCACGACCACTGTCATCATCCCTATCACTGCAGGATAACAATTAGTCAGGAAGGTTAAAGAAGACAGCCTCTGGCAGGTATGGGTTGGGTTTTTCAGGTGTTGGGGACCCCTCAAGCCATCAGCCTACTGAAGCCCATGGACCACTTATCAGAATCGTGGCAGCCTGGTGGCACAGTGGATAGAACATAGATCCTGGGGTGAGGAGGACCTGAGTTTGAATCCAACCTTATTTGCTTAATTACCTAGCTGTGTGACCTTGGGCAAGTCACTTAACCCACTGCCTTGCTATTCCCCTCCCCCCCAAACAGAAGCAAGACTCTAAATGTAGAAAATTTTTGGAATTTAAAGAATCACAAACAGAACCAGACTGAAGACTCCCCAGGGAGTTCCTTCAGCTTCTTCCACAGGCTGCTTGTCATCTGGGAAGGAGCAAAAGTCCACCCAAGGGAATTAGTGAGAAGGATGGGCTTAGGGCTTGGGCTGAGGGTCATTCTGGAGGGCCCTAGGGTTGGAAGCAGGGAGTGGGGGATGGTAGAAATTGTCTAAGGAAATATGGAGTAAAAAGTCTAAAGCTGCCTGAGGTCTAAAAGTCAGCCTCACCTGTCTTTACCTGTGAGGCCACCCAGGGAGGTGGCAGTGGGATCCACCTGCTGATTATCTAGCTTAATCAGCACAGATATAGACAGTCTGTAGTTTATTTTGGCCCACAGAGTCTCCAGAGGCCCATCCCCGCTCTCCCTGGAGAGCCAGTCCAGGGACAGAACAAGACAGGCAGCACAGTCTCAGATAATGTGAACCAGAGCCCAGGGGAAGGCACTGAGCCACTGTGCCGGGGACCTCAGGAAAGCTAGAGCAGTTTGGGAGGGATTCCTGGGGAGGTAGGTCTTTCCCCCAACACACACACACACACACACACACACACACACACACACACACACACACACCCCTCACACTTCACTCCCTGGACATGAAAGGGTGGAGGGAGGGAGAGAAGCCTGGGATTCCCTGAAAGGCCTTTTTTGGCCATGAAATCAAATCCTTCCATTTCACTAAGGTTGAGGGACAGAAAAGGACAAGGACAGGTCCAAGGTCACCCAGAGAATAAGTGAAGTGGGACTCAAGTTCCTCCTCCGTGGAATCGGGAGCTTTCCAGATGTTTGCGGGGATGTTCATCAGACAAACTGGGCTGTGATCTGCCAGCTGGGAACCCCCATTTTCCTCATTTATCAATTGGGACTGGAGTAGGGGGGGCATTCAAGCCCCCTATCCCCTCCTCCCTTTCTTCTTTAGGGCCTTTTATGGATCCAACCAAGTCCACAGATGAGAATTTCCCTCAGAACAGATCTCAGAGGTCAGCAGGGTCCCCTCCTCCCTCCCCATCACCCCTATATCAAAACCCGCTGCTGTTCCCCCTACTAGACTGGGCCATCTGGTCTCTGGCAGGTCCCCAGCAGATAGCATTAGGCTGTAAACTCCTGTCTTTGGTGTCTTTTTGTGTCGCCAGCCCTTAGCACAGTGCCCAGGACGTGACATAGCAGGCCCTTATTGAACTGAATATGACTACTCTTGTTGCCCATCTTTCTTCCCCATGGCATGGCTGGTCCAGAATTCATTGGCTCACCGGACTCTGGGCTAGAAGGGCTCAGAAATATCCCCTGGTCCCGCCCCTTTCATTTTTCAGGAAAAGAAACTGAGTTCAGAGAGGGAAAAGAGTCTGCTAAAGCCAACAGGAAGAAGAGAGCTGAGATTCGAACCCAGACCCCGGATTCTATCCCTAGTCCTTAGTGCAGAGCCCTGATCATAGTTGGGGCTTCGTAAATGCTTCGATATCTCGACTCTGAATCCACATCTCAGTGCTCAGGGCTGGGGAGGCCCCAAGGACAGCCCAGGTGACCTGGGACCCATTTCTAATTCCAGGCAAGTGGGGCATCAGCAGAGCCTGGGAATGTTGTCAAAGAAGGTTAGAAGGGAAAGGGAATCGGACTCAACTCCTAAGTCCTTCCTCTTGGTGGGGAATGAGGGGGTGTCATGGGATGGGGGTGTCAGCAGTGTCCCCCAGAGGCATTCACTTGTCACTGAGCTGCTCGACAGGGCAAGGGCTGATGATGCCCTTATGTAAGTAGGCAGCTGCTTAAGCTGCCAGCCCTAGAAACCCAAACCAGCCTCTTCCTCCTCCATCATCTCAAGGTTACCCGCCAGAAGATTAAGACCTGGGCCCTCTGCCTGCCTTCTGTCTCCTGGGAGCAGCAAAAAAAAGGAGAATCAGGTCCAAGGTTGGCCAGTGATGGTCTTTCTCAGCCTCAGTTCTTCCATCTGGAAAATGGGATCACAGGGATCTGATCAGCATCTAGTGAGAGCTCCAGCTACCTGTGTACCTGATCCTTAACCTCTCTGTGCCTCGCGTTTCCTCATTCTCAAAATGAAGGTGTTTGAATTAGACTCACAGGAGCTTAGGGAGCATCAGAATTCTTTCTCCAGCACCCTGACAAGGACCATCCAGCTAAAGACTTCCAGACTCTTTGGGGGAATGTTTCTCCTTAAAAAGAAATTTGAATTGGCCACCCAAGTATCTTCTTGCAAGGACTTGAGTTTTCCTCTTCTTTTTGTTTTTTGTTTTTTGTTTTTTTTTTGGTTTTTTGCAAGGCAATGGGGTTAAGTGGCTTGCCCAAGGTCACACGACTAGGTAATTATTAAGTGTCTGAGGTAGGTTTTGAACTCAGATCCTCCTGATTCCAGGGCCAGTATTCTATCCACTGAGCCACCTAGCTGCCCCCGAGTTCTCTTCTACTCATGATTCTATGACCTCCCTGAGTCTCAGTTTACCCACTGATAAAAAATGAGAAGAGCAGTCTTTGCCCAGTCCTCCCTATAATGAGAGAATTGAGGAGGAAACTGCAAAATAGGAAAGGAGGCAGAAGTTCTAACTTCAACCCCTATATGCTCTCTGGACATCAGCCAGACTGAACGGATCTGAACCGTGAACATATTCTGAACTTTCCACTTTCCCATTGCCATGTCTTTGCTTGGGCTGTGCCTACTGCCAGGAATGCCCTCCATTCTCTTCCTCCTCCTCCCCCTCACTCCCATCCAGGGAGAGCCATCCCCCAGGTGATCCACAGAGGTGTTTATATCTTGTGATTAGAGTTCACTGAGCTGTCTCATCCCTCTATCTCCAAAAGAAGGCCAATAGCCATTTACCAAGTCCCCACTGTATTAAACCTAGGCATTCAGAGAGGTAAAGGGCTGGCCCTGCCCACAAGGAGCGCACAATACCTAACGGGGGAGAGGAGAGGGGAGCTAGCAAGGAGGATGGGGAGGGGATCATGAAGAGAAGGCCCAAGAGCTAGGGAGCTCTCTCCCTATCAGAGGGTGGGAGGAGCTCTGGGCAGGGAGTGCTGATTTGTAGGTGAAGGTCTTCTGGGGAGCTCGAGGAAGCATGAAGGTAGCCCTATAAAATGGGCCTGGGCCCTGGTGTCCAACACCCTCCATGCAGAGGTTCCCCTGGGCTCTGTAGTCTTGGGGTCCAACTGTGTTGCCTGATATGACTATCACGTGCCCTTCCCTCTTGTTACCCAGCTCCCCCAAAGTCGGGGCTCCTAAGAGCAGGACAAAATGCTCCAGCCCTGGGTTTAGAATGAGAAGATCCGGATTCCAGTCCCGCCCTGTGACCTTGCCCCAAATCTGCCTCCCTGAAACTCAGTTTCCTCTCTTCTAAAAATGAAGATGTGATGAGCTCTGGGACCCCAGGACTCTGTCCAAGCTCCCTGCTGCCAGATGAGACCCGGGGTGGGGTGGGACCTTGCCAACCCATGAGTTAATGGCCAAGTTGGACCTACACAGCAGACAGGCCTGCCAGTGGTTATGCAGTCTCCTCCTGGTCTCAGAGGGAGAGGATGGGGATAGTGGGGGGCTGTCTATGCCCACTGTCCTAGGGACATTTCAGAGCTCAGGGATATCCTGATGCCTAACAGGAAGGAGAACATATTTTTTCTGCTCTCCCAGATGACCCTGGCCAGGTCCTCTCCCCAAGGCAAGGACTGGGGAATAACATTGGGTTCAGACTGCTAAGCCAATAGATTGAATAGCTGGAAGAGGTTGGCACTGTCTCCTTCATCCTTTGATGCCTGAGGACCCCATGCTCTTTCCCTTCTCCTCATCATGGAGCAGTATAGCCCATGCTCACTCCCCGGTGGGGGGCGGTCAGGCAGTGGATAGAAGGTTTCCCATAAGCCATGTCTGTGGGTGGGTACCTGCCCACGTGGGAGCACCCTCACGTGTCCTGCCACCCTTAGACAGATACTCTCACGAGCCCAGCAGAGAAGAATTCCATGGGAACAAGGCCATCTGATCCCCAGGATTACATCATTCCACGCCCCCCTGAAATTCTAGCCATGGTGGGGATTTGTCTGCCCTCTGGGGCAGATGGAGATAGAATCCCTGGCGATTTTAGAGGGTCAGAGTTGGGAGGGACCTGAGAGAGCATCAGTTCCCACCTGGCCCAATCCCACTGAGTTACTGAGCAGGGCTATGATGGGGGGGGAGGCTGTCCAAGATGACACAGCCAGTCAGCAGCAAGGCCTAGATCCAGACCGGGGACCAGCTCCATCTTCCCTTAAGGCCTACTGATTGGGAATTAGGCCCTGGGCTTCTTAGAGAGGAGGATGGAGGAAGAAAAGGAGGATGGAGGAAGAAAAGGAAGGAGGAGGAGATGGACGGATGAAGGATGGAGAAGAAAGCCCTAGTGGAAAAGAGCAGAGACAAATGCATGGGAGAAATCATTGGGAAGATATGGTGAGAGTGAATGGTGGGAGGACAGTCAGGGACCCCAAAATAGCCACAGAATCCTGGAGGAAGTGAGCCCCCCAAGCTCCAGGCTCCATGCTCCACTACTCCCTGGTCTCCTACCCAGCATCCAAAGAGTGGCCAAGTCGGGATGATGTTGCCTTCCCATCACTTCCCTCCTGCCCCCCCCCCCCCCCCCGCCATAGCTCAGTTCTTACCTGGACTACTGCTCGTCCTGGGTCTCTCTGCCTCCAACTTCTGTCCTCTCCAATCATCCTCCACACGACTACCTGCCGGAGTGATTTTCCAAATCCCCAGGCCAGACTCTGCCCCTCTCCAACTCAAAAACCTTCCAGAGCAAATATGATGAACATGACTGCCCATGTGTCACCTGGGGCAGATTGCTTGCTGTCCTGGGGATCAGGGAGGGAGAAAAATGTGGCACTCAAAACCTTAGAAAATGAATGTTGAAAACTATCTTTACAGGTAATTATAAAAAAAATAAGATACTTTTTTCTTTATATATAGGTTGTTGTTTTTTTTGCAAGGCAAATGGGGTTAAGTGGCTTGCCAAGGCCACACAGCTAGGTAATTATGAAGTGTCTGAGACCGGATTTGAACCCAGGTCCTCCTGACTCCAGGGCTGGTGCTTTATCCACTATGCCACCTAGCCGCCCCTAATAAGATACTATTAACAGAAAAAAAAATCTCCCGTAGCTCCTCATTGCCTGCAGCAAAGATATCAAAGCCCAAAGTAAGTGACCACCCAGGACAGGCTGAACCAGATTAAGAAGTCATTGAGAAATATTTAACAAACAAATAAAAATACAACAAAACATAGATGATGTTCATGTGTGGTTTTTTCAATGTCCTCCCTCCCCCATTTGAGTTTGATACCATCGACCTATAGGATAAAATCCAGACTCTTCAGCCTAGTGCTTCAGCCGGGTCCTCTTCGGTGTGGCTCCCATCCAGCTTCTCTGCCCCATCTCCTCTGGTCCTCCTTCCTATCTTCCACCCTCCAGCCTGTCCTCACATGGAGGTAGCAGCCCACCTGTCTCTCAGTCATCATCTTGTCTTCTTGAAGAATTCCTGAATCAAGGTGGGTCTTCCAGGGCTGAGAGAGACTGTCTGTGGGAAAACCAGATTAACTAAGTAGGCAATGAATTAGTCAGATAATGAGAATTTACTGAACTAAGCCCACCCCACTCCCCCATCCAGCTCTGTACTGGAGGACCAGGGTTAGACCCTGCCTTCCAGGAGCTTCTGTCTGGTCCAGGAAGAGATTCCATTGCTGAGGTCAGAGGGCTGCAGGAGGCCGAACCTGAGGAAGCCAAGGTGGGCTGAAGTAATTAGGTCTGCTCAAGGAGAGAGGAAGGGTCTGATCCCTGGGAAAGCCTTGGACCTGTGGATGAAGTCAAGGTGAGCGGACTGGCAGTTCCCCCTGCAGGTCTCTTTGACCTGGGTAATTAAAGCCTAGTCACCATCCCCCAGGAAAATGGGTCATTGGCATGGCTGGTGATGGTCATCTGGGAGTGCAGAGTATGTCCTTCAGGGCCTGTCCAGAATTATCAATGTCTCTTCTCCCCCGCAAGCAGCAAAAGCCCCGACCTCTCTGGAGCTGGGCTCTGATCACATGAAGGTCCAGGCTCACACAAGCTGGGGCATTTTGGGGGGGGGAAAGGTCTTGCAGACCTGGCCCTGGCCCCAGAACTGAGACCTGGAGATGAGAAGGCCTTCAAGGATGAATGTCAGGGAATGATTGGCCCTGTAGTGTCTGCCAGGCTCCCAAGACCCTGTGGGATCTGTCCAGCCTGGGGCCTGGGTCCCCAGCACTTCTCCAATTTAGGCCTTCTGCATGGGGCCCTTCAAGGGAGGAGGAAGGGGCCCACAAAGACTTCCCCTGGGGGATAGGCAAGAGGGCAAGGTCTGCTCTTTGTCTCAGCTTCAGGACCAAAGCAATGTTAGGACTCACCCCAATGTCCTTGTGGCCCCAGAGCCGGCTCAGTATTCAGTAGGTACCTAACAAGGGCTCCTTGATTGTAAGGATGGCTCAAGTTTCCCCAAAGCTCTGTTTCTGGTGGCTGAGAAGCCCCCAGAGCTGGGGTGGCTGAGGCCTCTTCTCACTGGGAAAGAGAAGAACCCAGGAGGCTGCTGGGAGGTGGGGAAGGGGGGCCCTCTCTGAGTCAGCCAGGCTGATTCACAGGCAGTTCCAGGGGGCCGGGCTGGCTCAGAGCCGGTGTGGAGCATTCAGGGGGAGAATCCAATCATTTCTCTTGTCTGTGCACCCGCCAGGCTGGTCCTCCATACTCTGGGCTAGGGGAGCAGCCCCCGTGGGAGAGGGGGAGGGATGGTAAAAATACCCTGTCATTTCACGAGCAGACCGTGGACGTGGGAATCTGTCTACGGGTGGAAACCCAGACACGGCAGAAGGAGGAGGTCACAGGAGAAGTCAGAGGCGACGGGCCCCCCAGACCCCAGCGGCGGACACTCCTTCCTACAATTTCCACACCCACTGAGGACCCCAAGGGATGGGGAACTCACCTCTTCCCAAGGCAGCCTGGTCCCCTCGGGGGCCCAGGAGCCCCCCTCTGCCTGCTCAGAACTTCCTCCCACTGCCTTTTGGGGCTCTTGTTAAGAGGACCTTTCTAATACTCTTGTCCTGTGGATGGGAAAAGAGCCCTGGCCACAGGAGAGCTCCAGGCTGGGGCCCAACATCTGCTCCGGGGACTGGGCCCTCCAAGTCTCAGTTTCCTCACCTGTGAAACAAGCAACGCCCTAATGTGGGGCTGGGGTGGCAGGTAGAGGCAGCCAAATGACCTCAGACACCTGCTACCTAGGTGACCCTTAACCTCTGTCAGCCTCAGTTCCCTCACCTGTGAAACGGGAATATTGGCATCGCCACAGAGGTTCTGAAGGTAGAATGAGATAGCTGGAAAGTGCACGTGACCCAGGAGGGATCTGAGAACTGTTGATGCCCCCTCTTCTCGACTCATTCTAATATTCTAGCTCTGCCATCCCCTGTTCTAAGCCCCTTCCCATCTCTGTCACCCCCTGTTCTAAGCTGATGCTCCCTAGTCTAAGCTCCCTCTGCATGAGCCCCTTCAAGGGAAGGATCAGGGTCAGTCAGGAAGGAGTCTACGCTAACACATGAAGACTTCCCTTGGGGGCTGGGCATCTGGGAACAATTAAACAGAGGGCAAGATCTGTTCGCCCTATCAGCTTTGGGCTTGCCACCACCAGTTCTAAGCCCCCTCCCAACTCGGACATCCCGCTCTAAGCTCCCTCCCAGCTCCGACGTCCCCTGTTCTAAGACTTCTCCCAGGTCTAACGGGGGATCCTCCATGATCTTCACCTCAAACTACAGAATATGAGAATGTTTTCACTTTACAGATAGAGAAACTGAGGCACAAGGTTTGAGGTGACATAGGGAGTAGGTGGCAAAGGCTGACCTCAATCCCCAATCTCCCACCTCTAGGGTGTTGTGTGCCAGCTTTGCCAAGATGTTCAGGAGATCAGGGCTTTCTCTGTTTCTGTGGGGCCCAGGCCCTCTTTTCTGGGCCTGCTCCATCACCCGTAGTGCCCACAAGGCATCGCCAAGTTCTCGTCCCTAAGTGGTCAGGCCTGTCTGTGAGGGAGGCTCGAGGAATGGGCTGCTTAGGCCCTGCTTCTGGGGACCTCACAGCCAGCCAGGAGGCAGAGACTCAGAGAGGGCAAGGAGTGCTCTTGGGGGTCTCAGACTGTCAAAGGTCCATTTCTTTTGGAGGCACCCCTGGGCAGCCTCCCTCTGGTTCCCCCTAGAATGCCCATCTCTTGCGCCATGGGCAGCCCGGGCCTCCGGCCTGAAGCTCCCTCATCCAGCTCCCACAGGTCACCCTCCTGCACCTGACTGGCCCCAGCGGGCATCACATGGGGCTTCTGGGGAATTTGCCTCCCCCTCCCCTCTCCTCCCTCCCCCAGGCACCCAGCCAGAGGAGCTGGAACAGGCTCAGGGCTCATGTGACCAGGTCCTGTTCCCTCTCTGCTTGAGTGCTTTGAATACGCCACACTGGTCCCCCGGCCCGGCCCGGCCCGGCCCGGCTGCAGGGCCCGTGGCAATGTCCCCAGGGAGGCCGCTGTGCCATCCATTCCTGCCCTCTAGCAGGGCGCTGGCTAAGGAATGTCCTGGCTGATGCCACCTTCCTTCCAGGATCCTTCTCATGGCAATGACTGGGCCATGCCGAGAACCCAGACTGGGGGCCTCATGAAGGATGCTGATGAGGAATGGGCCCCCAGGGGCCAGGACAGGGAGCTCAGCCCTTTGGGCTGCAGCTGCTAATATTCAATCTCATCCCATAATCTCCTTCCCACACACTGGGAAAGAGGCAGGGTGTGGGCAAGAGGCTCCAAGAGACCTGCCCCCTGGTCTGCCCTGGTGCTCCCTGGTGGCTGGCCTTGAACTACCTCCCCTTCTGAATCTAGGAAAAGAGAACAGCCTGGCCAGAGGACAGAGGTCAGGCTCTGTGACCTTGGACAGAGCTTCTCTTCCCTGGGAGGGATTCAATTCTAAGCTCTCTCTCCAGCTCCGATCTAGGATGCTCTCTGCCTCAGTTTCCCCATCTACAAAATGAGGACAATAAGACTTCTCTCTGCCTCACAGACTGTTATGAAAAAGAATGTGAGGGGCATCCAGGAGGCACAGTGGATAGAGTATCAACCCTAGAGTCAGGAGGACCTGAGTTCAAATCGGACCTCAGACACTTAATAATTGTCCAGCTGTGTGACCTTGGCCAAGTCACTTAACCCCACTGGCTTAAATAAATAAAATTTAAAAACAAACAAACAAAAAAGAATGTGAATCCCTACCTTTGTCACCCATTTTACAGATGGGGAAAACAGCTCACCAGTTAACTAGGGAGACTGATGTATGGTTGTGCTGCTCTGCTCGCCCAAAGGGCTCTGCTTTAGAGAGAACCCAGATTGGTTGTTCCGGTTGGCATGAGCATCCTCTAGGCATCCACAAAATAAAGAGGGGTTCTTAGTGACCCCGTGGCAGCCTGGATAGACCATGGGGACAAAGGGGTCATCCACCCCCCATTCCAGGTGCAGGAGCAAGGTCTCTTGGCACAGATGCTTTTTAATTAAGAAAATTCCCAGTGTTTGGTTGTCCAAGGATCAGGGAGGGGAGTTTGGGAGGTTTGGACCTTAGAGAAAGGAGCCAGGGAAACCAGCCCTCAGAATCCTGGGCTCGGGGTGGGCATTTCTGCATATTGAGCCCAAAGGGACTCCCTGTATGTGTCTCCCCTTCACTGCTCCCAGTTCTGCCCCCTGGGCCAAAGATTGTTCAGTTCCATTTTATTAGATCTTAGAAAGTGAAGAGAAGGAAGATAGACTAGACGGAGGAGAAGATGAGGCCCAGGCACAACGGAAGCCGCAGCAACGAAGGTCTGAGGTGCCAGGCGTGGGGCTCCGGCTGACCAAGGGAGGTCTGAGGACAAGCGGCTGCACAACTGGAGGGAGCAGAGAAGGTTCCCTGGGCCCAGCAGCTCCCTCCCCCCCAGCACAGCCAGTGGAGGCCTGAGGCAGCCCCTCCTCGGATGGGGGTGGGGGGCTGTTTGAAGCCTGAGGCCCTTCCCCTTCATGGTCCCCCTCCTCCTTGGATTTGTGGCTCCCAGAGCAGAGCTCAAGGCTCCAGATGGGGCCTAGGCAGGGCCAAGGTCGGCCAGAGTCTCATCCCATGACTAAGTGACCTGTCCAAGGTCATCCAGTTGCTGAGTCCTGATAAGGCGATCTGGTTCCTTGGGGAGCCTGGGGGGGGGTGTTCCCTACAAACAGAGGAGTGGCCAGCCCCCCCAGGCCTGAGTGGGGGATGGGGACCAGGAGCTAGGAGATAACGCCACCTGATGCCCCCCCATCCCTATGCTTAGTGGACCGAGAGAACAACTCTATCAGGTTTCAGAACAAGGTGTGCTACCTGTCATCCTGGTGAAGAAATCACACCCACACCCACACCCACAGTCACCACACCACACACACACACACACACATACACACCCCACACACACCACATGACACACATTGCACACCACACACACACACACACACACACACACATACACACCCCACACACACCACATGACACACATTGCACACCACACACACACACACACACACATACACACCCCACACACACCACATGACACACATTGCACACCACACACACACACACACACACACACACACACACACACACACATACACACCCCACACACACCACATGACACACATTGCACACCACACATACATATACACACCACAAACACATACACACACAAACACACAGCGCACACACACACACACACATACACACCCCACACACACCACATGACACACATTGCACACCACACACACACACACACACACATACACACCCCACACACACCACATGACACACATTGCACACACACACACACACACACACACACCACACACACATACACACCCCACACACACTACATGACACACATTGCACACCACACATACATATACACACCACAAACACATACACACACAAACACACAGCGCGCACACACACACACACACACACACACACACACACACATTCTCCAGTTTCAGGTCACTTCACTGTCAGATTTGTCTCCTCTATACCAAGTCATTCAGGCCCCAAGGCCCCGCTGCATGGACCCCTTTTCTCCTTCTCTGGCTCCTGGAGTCTCTCCAGTTGGGGCTGAGAAGGACCTGGGGGGGGTCACTGAGTCATTCATTCAACATATTTTGAATCCACTGGTCAGAGCAGCTCTGGCTCACAGCCAACTCTCCTCCTCTTTGTGAAAATGTATTCAGATGAATCCTGTGCCCCAGCATCTTTTTTTTCTTACTTTTTAATTTTTTTAACAAGGCAGTGGGGTTAAATGACTTGCCCAAGGTCACAACAGCTTGGTAATCACTATGTGTCTGAGATGGGATCTGAGCTCAGGTCCTCTTGACTGCAGAGCCAATGCTCTATCCGCTGCGCCGCCTAGCTGCCCCTCCCCAACATCTTTGTGACAAATAACAGCCAGCCCCTGACCCACAGGATGGGTCTCCTTCCTACTCTAGGCTCAGGTTTCCCTCCCAGCATAGCTCTCCTGCCCCCAATCCAAAATCTGCCCATTTTTCAAGCCCAGGAAATTGTCTCTCTCTCTAAGAAGTCTTCCCTGATTGTTCCAGGCCATGGTAGCCTATCTTGGAGGTCTTACCAAACAGTGTGGGTGATTCCTTCAGAGCTTCCATCCACCCACCCACCCACCCACCCACCCATCCACCCATCCATTCATCCATCTACCCATCCACCCACCCATCCACCCACTCACCCACCCACCCACCCATCCACCCACCCACCCACCCATCCACCCATCCATTCATCCATCTACCCATCCACCCACCCATCCACCCACCCATCCACCCACCCACCCACCCACCCATCCACCCATCCATTCATCCATCCAATTTCGTATGTTCTCGGTGTTTACTGGGTTCCCATCATGTGCCCAGTCCTGCTGAGGAGAGAGATGAAGGGACCAGCCCTAGCCCTGCCCTAGTCTAGACCTCTACCCCAAATCCTAGAATCCCTAGAACTGAAAGGGGTCCGGCAGACCCCCAGGTTGGCTCGGGCCTAAATAGTCATTTATTCGACAGTGTCCCAGGCCATTGGTTGTTATCTGTTCCCTGCTTTCTGAAGGCCATCGGTGTTGGCGATGAGTGTGTACATGGAGGGAAGTTCCAAAGGCTTTGTGAATTGGGATCCACTCCATGCTTAGGTGCTGATCTAGGATTCCCTGACCCTGGAGCTGAAGACTGAGGGAGGAGGAGGGCAGAAAGTCTAGATAGGGGGGAGTAGGAGAAGGCCAGACAAAGAAGGGGGGAGAACAGCTGTATTTGCCCCTCCCCCAGCACCCTGACCTGACCAGGCACCCTGATGGCCCATTCCTTGGGGGGGCACCTTCGGCTTCAGCCTTGGTTTGTGGCTTCCTGTGAGTCCTTGGAGACTTGGGTATTTTCTGAGGTGGCCCATATGGGAACTGGGGGCACTGTTTCTGGGGGTGCTTAGACAGGAGTTTGTCCTCAGCTTTATTTAGGGTGAGGGGCACAAGCCCACAAGTGAAGGAAGATGGCAGTCAACCATAGACATGGCCCAGGTTATCTGAGTTCTGAGTTTGGGGAGGGGAAGGGGGCTGGGGCCGCTGAGTTTATTAATAATAAAAGCCAGAATCTTTGCCATAGGTCTCAGGATGTGGCACAGACAGGCAGGGCTCTGAGAGGACTGTGGCCTCCAACAGAACTCACTGGTTCCAGGGACCCCCACCCAGGGACCTGCTCACCAAAGTAGCTCATTTATACACAGGCTTCCCCAGAGAAGACCTCTGCTCTGGTGTCACTGGAGTCTTGCAATAGCTCTGCCCTTAGCTCCTTCTATGACCTTGGATGAATCCCTGCCCTGTTGGAACCTCAGTTTCTTAATTTGCAAAATGAGGACAGCATTAGGCACAGGGAAAATGGGAGGGGGAGGGAGATTCTCACTTTAGGGTCAATGACCGCATTGGACTTTGCGGTAACTGGAGCTGGGGTAGGGCCATCCCGAGGGAAGCTGACACAGATCTTGGGGCAGGGGCAAGCTGCCTGAGGGACAACCATATTAAAGGTCACCCCAGAGCTCCTCTTTCAGTTCTAGTCCCGTGATCCATAGGGGGACGAGCTGAGACCCAATGGTACCAGAAGGGAAAAAGGGAGGATAGAAACCCCCTAGTACCCAGCTGTCACCCAAGAGCTCTGGCCAAGGCAGGGGTGAGCTTCTGCTGCTACCAATCAGCCATGGAATGTTCCTGATTGGGAGGGCTCCCTCATTTTACAAATGGGGAAACCGAGTCCCCAAAGAGTGTGATTTGCCAAGGTCAGAACATAATTATAGCCCAGCAGGGACTGGAACCTGGGCCTCCTGACTTCCCACCTATGGCTCTCTGGTCGATCTCACCTCATTTTGCTAAAGGAACCAGTGAAACCCAGAGGGAGGTTCTGGATTTGGAGAGAGAAGACATCAAATGTCAGAACTGGAAGGGTCCTTAGACACCACCAAGCCCATTATCTTCATTTAACAATTGGGAAACTGAGGACTTCTATTTCAGAAAAGGGAAAGGAAATGACTTGCCTAAGGTCACACAAGGCAGCGGGGTGAAGCTGAGATTCCACCACAGGTTCTCTGTCTCCAAAGCCAAGCCACCCACCTCCCCGGGACCCTCAGTTTCCCCTTGTGCATAAGAAGGGGAGCTCTAGAGTCCCGATATTTTCCAACTCTGGCCCAGGTTCCAGGACCTCCTCCCTTGCTCCCCTTCCCTTGGATTGTGGGGGGAGGAGGAGGAGGAGGAGGAGGTTCCTGAAATAACTCAGCAGGAGCAGGGCGCCCAGACCCAGGCTCTGTTCACTGACTCAGGATCTAAAAGGAGGTACTGAGGGAAGGCCGGGGGCGTGCTCCCCTCCCTGAGTGGGATCCTCCGCTCCTCGTCAGCTCCCGAATCTGGCTCTGAGATCACGGGCAGGCACGGCTAATAATAACAGGCTTCTCTCAACTCCTCCCTGATCTCACGGGGCCAGCCACCCCCTCAGAATCCCCAGGGCTGGCTCACCGGCCCATGGCTCCAAGGAGCACACTGAGACCCTTGAGGCCTCCAAGGGCCACAAGGCAAGTAGTGGGGACAGAGCCAAGGCTCCTTGAAAGCCATTCCTCTCAGAGTTCTGACCTTGGCCCAGCCCGAGCTCTGCCCCACTGGGGCTAGGAGCCCGGGGGGGTGGGCTCCACCTGGAAAGGAGGGCACTCAGGGGCAACATGGTGGCTATCTTTGGGCATATGAAGGTGAATCATGTGAAAAAGGGCTCTGTCACTGGCCATTCAGAGGAAGCTGAACCACTAGCAAGGCACGAGCTATATCCACCTTTGGTTTGTGACCATATTGTCCAGGAAAGGGGGGGGACCGGGGCAACGAGCTAGATTTCTGAGGCAGGAAGGCCTTGCTTTGGAGGGAGAGCAGGTGTTTGGGCCCCCAAAAGCAGGTGGAGCCTAATCAGCAGACCAGGCTGGGGGTGGGGGAGCTCACAGAGGAGGCCTGCCCCTCTGGGACCAAGGACCTTCTGCAGATAAGAGGGTGAATTGACAGCAGCAGCCCCAGTGCTACTCACTCTCTCTTTCCCCATCACAACTCTGGGGGCTCAGGAGCAAAAGGGTATTTCCCCCCAGAGGTTTAAAAAGGTCAAAGGTGATGAACAAACACTTCTCAAAAGAAGATTGCTCACTATGAATAGTCTCATGAAAACAAGCTCCAAATAGGGATGAGTGAGAAAAATGCAAATCACAGCAGCTTAGAGGTTTCACCACATGCCTGTTGTGAGAACGGTAGCTTCTCACCAGAGGGCTTGGCTTATCCCTCGCCCTTGTAAGCCCAGTGTGGGCAGAATGCTGAGCGGCACCCAACAGGCACTTTCCAAATATCTAAAGACTCATTCATCAATCGACTGGTTGATTAGCCATTTGAATGGTCAAGATGCTGAATGATGGGAGAGTGGATGTTGGCAGGGTTGTAGGGAGAAGGTACCCGAGTGGGAAATGCTCCCACCCTTCTGGGTTTTAGTTTGGATTTTAGGCAAGGAAAGGGAGTATAGGATCTCTGCCCATGGACCCAGAGTCATAGATGTCCATGTAGAAACCAAGCTGGAAAGCCCTTTAGGGGGAGCCAAGAACTGAAACCTCCAAAGATGCCCGTCACTCAGACTATGGTGGGAAACGTCATGGTGCATGAAGGTAGTGGAATATTCTTATGTGGGAGGAAGTGAAGTCTAGAGTGACGTGAGAAGAGTTGTATGAATGGAGGCGGAGCAAAATTAGCAGAACCAAGAACAAAACAAAGCTAATGATGACATAAATGGAAAAGATCCTCAGCAAGAGGAAGTAGAGCTCCAAGTCGTGGAAAATCCAAGATTCCAGAGGAGAGAGAGTAACCCACACCTGCCCCCCCCCCCCAGGATGGTGAAGATGGTCGACTGGGCCAGGCCTGGTCCCCTTGGGTCCATTTTCTGGCAGTCTCAGAATCTGAATGATTTTGCTTCTTTGTTTGTTTGGTTTTTTTCCCCATGGGAGGATGCAAACATGGAAGGGGCAGGGAGGAACATGATGGAAACAAAAAGATGAAAGTCATGCATTCTCATAAAGAAGCATGTTTATAAAGGACACCCGACTCCCCCCCCCCCCAATAACTCCTCCAGGGAGAAGGGATCTCATTGGCTTCCAAATGCACCTCTGCCTCTTGGCTTTCTTGGAGCCAACTCACCACTCAGCATGGTGGAAGGAGAACTGAGTTGGGTTTATACTCTCCTCTGCACACTGGCCATGTGTCTCTGGGCAAGTCACCTACTTCTCTGAGATTTGGGGTCCCTGGATGTTAATTGAGGGTCCGGGTAGGGGGAGAGATTCCTGTTTCTACCTGCCTCAGAAGCTTGTGGGAAAAAATCAATAGAGACATGGGGGTTCTGGTTCCTTGGAAGCCTTGATGGGCAGTGGGGAGAAAGGAGCAGTTCTCACAGCCTGGACCCTGGTCCAGTCTTGCCCAGCAGTGACATCTGCTGGTTACCCTGAGACACAGAGCCTCCACCTTCTTTGGGGGACAGCAGCCTCTGCTATCAGCCAGCATTAGATGTGTCCAAGGCCAGAGTTTAGGGAGACAGAAGAAGAGCAGCCTCGGGCTGTCCTAAGAGGGTTCTCACTGAGGGGTCAGAGGAAGAACAGCCCCAATATCTGTTCATAGGTCACTATTGGTCTCCTCTTTGTTTGGGAGGGAGGGAGAAGGTATACTGATGTCATGTTTCCATATCCAGAACTCTCCTGAAACTCCTGAAACAGTCACTAAGGATCCCCTGACCTCCTTTTTCAGTCCTTTTTAAAAAATCTTCTCTAAAGTAGCTTTGAACAGTTGACCACTCTGGATATCTTTTTTCCCCCCTCTAGATTTCTCTTTGTTCTCCTCCTACCAGTCTGATGACTCCTTCTCAGTCTGCCTTGCTGAATCAGCATCCATTTCCTATTCCCTAAACCCAAGTGAGTGAGCCCCAAGGCTCTGTCCTACTCCCTCTTCCCTTCACTCTTAGTGATATCGTCAGCACCCACAACTATTTCATCCATAGCTGTGAATAGTGTGGGTTCTGCCTCCCTTCTAATTATTTAATCTTTAAGATTCAGGTCATATATCCATTTTAAATTTATTGTAGCATATGGTATAAGATGTTAGTCTAAACCCAATTTCTGCTAGATTGCTTTCCAGTTTTCCCACAAATTCTTGTCAAATTGAGAGTTCATTTCTAATTTTCATTCTAATCTAATTTAATCTAATTTTCAGTTTAAACACTACATCATTGAATTACATTGTTTTCTATCCTCTCTTGTCTAGCCTACTTTTTTTTCCCATCAATCTGCTTTTTATTTTTCAGTCAATACCACAGAGTTCTGATAATTATTGCTTTTTTAATGTAGTTTGAAGTCTGGGGGTGCTGGTCCCCTTTCATTCCTACCTTTTTTAAAAATTATTTTTTCTTCATATTCTAGATCTTTTGTCCCTCCAAATTAGTTATTATTTTGTCTCTATCTGTCAAGTACTTCTCTGGGAATTTGAGTAGTCTAACACTAAATCTGTACACTAACTTTTGTCATTTTTATTATATTGGCATGACCCAACCATGAGCACTGCATACTCCTCCACTTAGTCAAGTTGCTCTTCAAGGATTTTCAAATTACATCTCCATAGTCAGTGAGTGTATTTTGGTAGATTGACTCAGACGTTTTGTGCATTGTGTAGTTATTTTTTTAAATTTTATTTATTTAAGACAGTGGGGTTAAGTGGCTTGCCCAAGGTCACACAGTTAGGTAATTAGTAAGTGTCTGAGGTTGGATTTGAACTCAGGTCCTCCTGACTCCAGGGCCAGTATTCTCCCCACTGAGTCACCTAGCTGTTCATGTGTTTTTAAAAGGGCTTCCTTTTCTGTCTTTGGCTTCTAGATTTTGCTATTACTATGGAGAAATGCTATAGATCTTGGGGTTTCTTTGGCAAGCCTGAAACTTCCCTGAACCTGTTAATTTTCTGAATTTCTCTTCTGATTCCCTAGGATTTTCTAAATGAGTCATCTTGTCATGTGCAAATAGGGAAAGTTTTGCCTCTTCCTCACCTATCTTTAGGCCTTTTATTTTTCTTGTCTACTGCTAGAATTTCTATAATTGTATCAAATAACAGTTGGGAAACTGGGTATCCATGTTTTCTTCCTATATTTACTGGGAAAGTTTCTAGTATTGGCCCATTTCATGCTTTTGGTTTTAGCTAGATACATTTAATCAAATATAAATACACACACACACACACACACATATATACAAATATAAATACATATATACATATATATATTATTTTGTAGGATTTTTAGCATAAAAAGTGTTGTGCTTTGTCAATAGTTTTTTGCTATATTTATTGATATACTCATGCATTTGGGAATGTTTTTCTTTTAATAGTAGCACATTCATTGTTTTACCATACTTGCATCCAGGGGTGTGCTGACAAATATTTAACAATTATCTCTTCAAAAAATTCACCCCTGAAAAAATCTACATTTTCAATAATTGCTCCATCCCTTCCTTAAATCTCGACAAACTCCAAAACAATAAATCAAGCCCAGATCTGTGGTCTTTTTTCTGTTTATGAAGTGTAAATACTCCAACTGAAAATGGAGCAATCAGTTCCCCTGAGTAAGCCAGTTCAAACTGACTTCATCATACTCCTGCTTGCATTTGTGGTATAAATCCAGCTTGATCATAGTGAATCATTTTTTTAGGCAAAATTGCTGTAATTTTTTTGTCAGGAGAATAAATGTTTAATTTAATTACTATGAGTCCTAAATTGATAGTCAGCAAAACTGGATTCTAGTCTCTGATCTGCCGCTAATTTGGCTGGGGGCCTTGAGTGAATTATTTCCAGACTCTGGGATTCAGTTTCCACAACTATAGGTACAGGGTCTGTTCTAGACTAGGCGCTCCCTAAGGGCGGGCTCCTAAATTGCTCCTCTTCTCTCTGCCCCATTCCCTGCAAAGCTAGAGTACATTTCTAGGCTGTTCTTGGTAGGTCAATTGATTTTCTTGAAAATATAAAGATTGGGGCTGAACTCATTGGTCCCTCAGGGGCCTGTGGGAAGGAGCCTGGAATGA
Organism: Macrotis lagotis; assembly: GCF_037893015.1. Taxonomy (NCBI): domain Eukaryota; kingdom Metazoa; phylum Chordata; class Mammalia; order Peramelemorphia; family Peramelidae; genus Macrotis; species Macrotis lagotis. The sequence goes on from NC_133659.1 coordinate 337,961,468, forward strand.
AAGACGAGGACTGACTCTTAGCTTGGGGGACAAGGATTCCAAACTTGATCTTCCTGTCCAGCTCACATGTCCAGGGTGGAAAGAGCCAGAAGTTCAGGGCAGAGCCTTATCTAAAAATTGAAGACAGTAGAATTAGCCAGAGTTTCAGATATGCTGAGACTCCTGTCATTGGAGGTCCCAGGAAAAGGGAATGGATCTGCCCCAAGCTGCCCCTCCTCTGTCTCCTCATTCACCTCCCTATTTATTAAGCACTGGAGGAGAAAGTGAGGCTGGTGACTTAGCACAGCCCCCCCTCACTCCAATCCAATTCATGAGCTTGTCACGGCATCACCTCCCTGATGTTGTGGTCTTCTTTGAAAATGAAGGATAAACATTTTTATTAAGCACCTGGACCACAAGAGAGTCAAAATGCAAAAGCAGGAGGTTAGCCAGTGTAGCCCTCAAGGCCCTTAATCTGACAAGTCCAAAGGTAAGTGCAATGCAAAGCCGGGTGTGGCAAGAAGCAGAGGAGATGGGTAGGAAGGCTCCAGAAATATTGGGGAGCCTGGCTTTGGCTCCCACTTGGTAGGATGGGAAGGAAGAAGGCTGGGTTGGCAAGATTCCAAATTCCTTTAATACATTAATTTTATACATTAATAGGGTCAGTGAAGTTGCAGGATCTGATATGGCCCCTTCTTCATCACAATCCAAGGAGCCTTGCCACCTTCATAAGGTTCATCCACATTCACCATCTTAGAACCTCACCACATACCAGGGAACAGGACAGAGCTGCACATGGCATCCCTGTTTTTCAGATGTAGAAAGTGAGGCATCCTAACTGGATGGGAGAGAGAGAGAATGGGATGAGAGATGATGAGAGAGAGAATGGGAGAGGGAAACAGAGGAGAGAGAGAAAGAGAGAGGCAGACAGATGAGAGAGAGAGAGAGAGAGAGAGAGAAAGGAAAGGAGCCAGAGCAGACAAGAGATTGAGATTCTCTTCTGCACCTGTGTCAGTGAGCTCTCAGTAGGACCTCTGGGCTGGTAGCTGGCATACAGTGCCACCTCATGGGCCAATATAGCGTATACTCCCTAGATGGTTTGTTAACAGTAAAGTGCCAGCCCATCCTCCTATGGGTGGTGTCAGCAGCTCCTGCACCTGTGGCACCTCAAGTGTCACCAGGGCTAACCACCAAGTGTCCAGGCAGCTCCCTCCTCACTTTCACATAAGTAACAGAACTGGGGCAACCAAACAAGGGGGTGAAGCTTCCAAAGAGACAAGTCAAGCCAGGGCTGGAGGAGTCACAGTTGGGGAGACCAGGGCGGGCTGTGCAGAGTTTGGTCCGACTGGGCATTGACTGACTGATGGGGCATTTGCCGGACAAACACCTACCAGGTACTGCAGGAGGGATCCCCATTCTGAGATGGATTTGATGACTTCCTCTAGTTAGTCAATTCTTGGAAAAGGAGAAGACACTAGATTGGAAGTCGGCAGCTCTGGAGTCTTCTGATAGAAACTTGGAGTCTGGAAGAGCTGAATTCAAATTTAGCCTCAGACCCCTGCCAGGTAGATCTCTTCATGTCTGCATATCTCAGTTTCCCATCTGTTAAGTGGGAATAATAACAATACCTATCTCTCAGGGTTGTTGTGAGGACCAACGAGATCATCTTGATAAAAAGCACTGAGCACCACGGCTGGCATCCAGTAGGCGGTGTGCAAATCACTGGATCTCTGCTTCTTCCACCCTGAAGTTGGAAGCAGTTGACTCTTGCGGCCTTCTAGAGCCATGAGTCCTATTGGCTTCTATCTTGGCCAGACTGTGGCGACATCCAGCCCCGGGTGCATAATCTAGAAAGGCCACTGACGAGCCAAGAAGATGCAGGGAGGGATGGCAGGAAGTGGAAATTAGACCATGAGAGGAGGTTTAGCTTAGAGAAATCTCTGCTTTCAGTATTCCACTTACATTATGTTTCAGTGTTTATTAAGCACCACCTAGTTAAGCTAGAAGAAATAAGCAACAATCTCGAGTAACCTATGCTGTAAATGGCGTAGACCAGGCACCCTTAGACAGAGCTCCGTATAAGACACATGCAACAATAAACCAAGCCAACAAGTCTATTTGTTAAGCACTGACTCTATGCCGCACACTGTTGGGCACTGGGGTTCCAAAGAAAAGTGGCAGAACAAGGAACAATTGGGGGATGGAGGAGAGAAGAGGGAGGGAAGTTGCACTGAAGCAGATTTCAGGTGACCAGAAAGGGAATTTTCTTAACAGTAAGGGATGAATTAGAGGCAGCGAGGTAGTGAGGTCCCTGCTCCTGAAGGTCATCCCACAGAGGCTGGAGGATCAGATGTCCGGGAGGTTTTAAAGGGAGGAAGGCAGCAGTGGGAGGCTGGCCCAGACACTTTCCTGGTCCACCCCCCCCCCCATACACACACAAAGCCTCTGGTTCTTGGGTTCCCTGGAATAAAGGGTCGAACACCTCTCCCTGTCAAGGACTCCCAGTTTCCGGGGCAGCTGATGAGCAGTTATGAAACAAGTCATCATGTGAGTGTGACTGGAAGAGTGAATAGTGGAGCGCCCGGCCAGGCAGGCAAGCGGGCGGGCGGGCGGGCGGGCAGGCCTGGCCGGCCCAGCTCCACCCGCCCCGACTCCCTCAACTCCTATTTCGGGCTCCTGACGCGACTCAGCATTTCTATTATGGGCCAGAGGAGGAAGGAACAATGAGCTGGAGCAACAGCCAGGCCCAAAATATCACATGAATGAGACTCACGCCCTGACTCAGTAAACTGAGAGCTCTTTAGAGGGGGCCAGAGGGGGCCAGAGGGGGGTGAGGGAGAGACAGAGACAGGCAAGAGAGACAGAGATGAGAAAGAGGAGAGGAGAGAGAGAGACAGAGACAGACAGAGAGAGAGAGACAGACAGACAGACAGACAGACAGAGACAGGCAAGAGAGACAGAGATGAGAAAGATGGGAGGAGAGACAGAGACAGAGACAGAGACAGAGACAGAGACAGGCAAGAGAGACAGAGATGAGAAAGATGGGAGGAGAGACAGAGACAGAGACAGGCAAGAGAGACAGAGATGAGAAAGATGGGAGGAGACAGAGAGAGAGACAGAGACAGAGACAGAGATGAGAAAGATGGGAGGAGAGAGACAGAGACAGAGACAGAGACAGAGACAGAAACAGAGACAGAGAGATAGAGAAGAGACAAAAAGAAACTGGGAGATAAAGACCCAGAAACAGAGAAAGCAAGACAGAGGCAGAGGCAGACTCAGAAATTAATCCCTCTGGGCTCAGGGAGCTTTTAGGGCATGTCCCCTGGATGCCCACTGTGCTCTATGGCTGGTTCCATGATCTCTCCCCCGCCCAGTTTTCCTGGTGGCTCCCCTCACTTGCTCCTGCCATCCCCAGGACTCCAGGGGAGCTTTCCGCCTCCCCTCCCCTTGGCCGCTGCCACCTGGTCAGCCTGTCCTCTCTCCTGGTGTCCCTCTTCCTATACGTCCCTCCTGACAGGTTTTTCTCCTGCTCTTGAAGGCTCCCCACTGGGAGCATGTTGCTCTCTAGGTGAAAGTCACTTTGAATTCTTCAGAGATAGTTGTATTCTATGTCTCACTGACATCTAATAGCAGTGATAGGATCTTGATCATAAAAAAAGCTTTTTGTTTCTCAAAGAAATTTGGGGCCATGGAAGGAGCTTGGCGATTTCCCCAAGCCCAGTGAGTCTGATCTCTTTTTGACTTCTGAGCCCTCTTTATCTTCCACTTGTGCGTCTGCTACAGATACACATACCAATGTACAAACCTCATGGACATTCTTCATCCGCTTGGTCTTTACTGTGTAGATGGTCAGGCCAAAGGCCTATGAGTGATCCCAGATCTCTGATGGAGAGTGCAGTGCTTTGGGGATTGGTGCAACTGACCCAGTATCATCTACAAACAGGGGCATTTGGTGGACTCTAACATACAGGGATGTCATCCTGGATCTGGATCTACTCCAGCAGGGTGGCAAAGGCCCCTGGTGAACCTATACCCTTCCTATTTTATTTCTCACCCAATACTTAGGAGCAGAAGGTCATTGAACAGGAATATTTCTGGTTTTATATTTTTCAAAGAATATTGAACCATTTTGATGTAAGGATAAGAGACATCTTGTTTAGAGAATCTTTAAAATCCTTTTCATAATCTGCAAGCAATGTGGGAATCTGGTGTTCTCCCTGTAGCCTTCTGCCAAATGTGAGATAGTAAAGAGGTGGCTAGTCTACTCTGTACTATTACTTGGTAAAGCCTTCCTGATTCCCACTAATAGTCTTTTGGAGGATGCCTCCGATGCCTTTGAAGATGGTTCTCATCATATATTTGTATATATTTATATAATATGTATATAAAATGTGTGGAGGCAGACACACACATACACACACACGCACACGCACACGCACATGCATACAGACACATAAGTCAAAAGATAGTCCAATCCAATAAGATCTTGGATTCTAACTCATTCCTTTGATATCTCCCCTTTTTCAAATATCTTGTGAATCACTCTCTCAGTGGCCCCATACCACAGCTTCCCTCTATAGATTTCACTCTTGGAGGAACTCTCATAGAACTGTTAAAAAAAACCAACTCCATTTAAGAGTAACAAGAACCGTCCTCCACATGTATCGGGGCTATATCATTGGGTGGCTCAGTTGGAGGTCAAGTAGACATCTCTAGCTTTTTCTCCCCTCTTCTTCTTCAAGGGAGACTTTCATTCCTTCCAAGAAATGATAGGTCGGGGCCAGAAGTCACCACTCTGCTCTCCTCAGGGAAAGGGGCTACTGGGGTAGACTTTATCTATCTAACTTAAATGGTGTTAGTCCAGGGGAGATGGTTTTCAAGTCTGGGTTAAACTTCCAATTGTTGTTTGCTAATGGAGAAAAAAGAACCCAAGTCTTATATTCAAGCCTGACTCCCTACCAAATACCAGGTCCACGATGAACACACATAAAAAATAGCAAAGAATCCCTTTTATCCAAATTATATCAAAGCAGAAATCAGAGGTCTATGAAGGAGAATAAATTTCAGACAATGCAAAGCAAAGGAGTTCTTCCTTTGGGAGTGAGATAACTCACCTCAACCAAGAGAAAGTGTCCTAGATCTCACCCAAGGGGAAGTTGTCCAAAGTCTCTAGGGCAGTAAGCCAAGAATGGGGACATGATGGAGATGGTTGGCTTCTTCCAGAGTTTTCTTCTAGTATAACCTAATACAATGTGATCCTTCAGCAACCAGAAGCGGGGTTGGTATCATCCATGTTTTCTTTTAAAGATGGAAGATGAAACGTACAACTGAGATCAGTGTAAACCATGGAAACAATGTAAAGGCTAAAACAATGCCTTCTGTGGGGGATGGGGGAAGGGAAGTAAGATTGGGGGAAAATTGTGAAACTCAAAATAAATAAAATCTTTCTAAATTGCTTCTAAAAAATGGAAGATGGAAGTTTCCAAAGCAACTGCAAGAGAGAGAGAGAGAGAGAGAGAGAGAGAGAGAGAGAGAGAGAGGAAGGAGAGGAGAAGAGAGGAGAGGAGAGGAGAGGAGAGGAGAGGAGAGGAGAGGAGAGGAGAGGAGAGGAGAGGAGAGGAGAGGAGAGGAGAGGAGAGGAGAGGAGAGGAGAGAAAGGAAAAGGAAGGAAGGAGAGAAGAGGACTAGAGAGGAAGAGGTAGAGGAGAGGGAGAGGGAGAGGGAGAGGGAGAGGGAGAGGGAGAGAGAGAGAGAGAGAGAGAGAGAGAGAGAGAGAGAGAGAGAGAGAGAGAGAGAGAGAGAGAGAAAGGAGAGGAGAGGCTAGTTCCTGACCTATAGAGTATGTATGTATAGAGAAACTGATCTCTTTCATAAATGGGGAGTGAGGGCCTGTGGACCAGGTTGACTGCCCCATTTGCATTCCCTTGTCTTGTTTTTTTGGTTGGAGAAAAGCAGAGGAGTTGTGAGTGTGATGTGTCAGGAGTGACCTGCCCTGAACAATGCTTCACTTTGGGGACCTCAAGCAGAGCCACCACTAGCCGCTATGGTGCCAAATGCCCTCAAATCATTGTTAAAGATCATCTCAATTGGGGACAGAAAAGAGGCCCCAGGCTAACGGTCATTGTCAGTTTAAGTCACTATTTTGCAACCTAGGTACTACTAAGCTCATTTGTTCCTAGAGTGCTGAAGGGGTGTGAGTATGGTCAGTGCCCTGTACAATTTAGCACCCTGGACCAGAACCCCAATCACCTGGATCTAGTTAAACCTCTGCTCCAAAGGCAGCCAGGTGAATACTGGGTGGGAAATTTGCTCTCCCTTCTCCTAAGCTAGAGAGAATAGTGGCAACCCAGTCAGGGCTAGGAAACTTTGCTTAAGGGTTAAGAACCCAAGGAAATGATGGGAGTGTACAACTCTTACCAGACTGTTTGCTGCCAAGGGGATGGGATAGGAAGGGAGGGTGATCGAAAAAATATGTAACTTATAAATTTGCAAACAGATAACTGTTGAAAAACTACCAAACCATGTAATTGGAAAAAGAATAAAAATCTATTTTTGCTTAAAAAAAAAAAAAAAAGGATGTGAGAAAGTAGCTTCCTGCACATCTGTGCAAAGGTTTGGTCTCTGGGTAGGAAAAGTCAGAATTTGTCCATTGTTGATTGTGCTACAGATAGCTCAGCGTTGTCATGGATAGAGCTCTGGATCTGGAGTCAGGGAGATCTGAGTTCAAATACGGCCTCAGACACTTACTGTGTGGCCTTAAGATGACCTGTCTGACTTGGTTTCCTCATCTGTAAAATAGGGATAACAGTGCCCACCTCCCAGGGTTGTTGTGAAGATCCAACGAGATATTTGTAACATGCCTCGCAAACTTTAACGACCGCCCTAAATTCTAACTATGGTATTTGCTCAATTCACTTCCCTTCTGTGTTCATCCTAAGGAACATTCTCTTCCCTGAGACGGGAAGAAGGGAGAGTTACATTGGGAAATGAGAGTGATGTCAAAACAAAATAAATAACTTTTGTTTTTTAAAGAAAGCTCAGGAGCTGCTGGGGTTCAGGGGTGAGGCAGGTCTCAGATTCTCCACATGGGCGGCCTTTCTTTGATATTTTGAAGCCTGCAGGCTTTATTGCCTTCATGACGAAACCCAAGAAATGCGGATGTGTGGCTCTGCTCCCTGGAGGCCAGAGAGAAGGGTGAGGGGAAGAGGGCAGACTCAGGGGTCAGGTCGGACATCAGAGAGGTTGAGGCAGGAGAGGGTGGAGGATCAAGCAAAAAGAAGTCCTAGTTCTTTTCTGGGTCTCAGTTTCCCTAGATCAAAAATGAGGTGATTGGTCTCCCAGCTCTGAAATCTCCTGTTCTAAGGCCCCTCATTCTGCCATCGCCGTTCTCTGGTTCCTCCCGGCTCTGATATCCCCTGTTCTAAGACCCTCCCCAACTCTGACATCCCCTGTTCTCAGGCTCCTCCAGCTCTGCCATCCCCTGTTCTAAGACTCTGAAAGTCAATGACTCTCTAAGATAAGGCCCAAGAAAGCCCCAAGCTCACTCTGGAGGCTGGATGGCTATTACCCCGACCTATCCATTCCTCAGGTTGCATAGCTACTGGAGAGGGCCTGGGGGTCCCCCATCATATCTCAGCCTGGACCTGGGCCTAAGGGTCAGAGATCCACAGAAGGCCATCAAGCTCAGAGCCTCTAGCCTGGGGTCCCCGCAGCCTGGGGGCTGTCAGTGAAGCTGTGCTAGGCCCCCAAGGCCTGTCCTTAACCAAAACCCTCAGGGCTCTCTCTTGAGACTCTGCCTTGTCCTAGAGCCAAGCTCAGTCCCAGAGGCCTGGGCAGGCCCCAGCTAACAAGGGGCAGATGTTGGGAAGCTGCCCCCTGCCCAGGGCCTTCCATACAAACAGCTCCCTGTGAGCAGCAGGCGTCAGACGGCACCGCCTCCGTCTGAGCTCCTAGGCCAGAAGCTCGGCCACACCATGGCTGGAGCCGGACACAACTTCCTTTGGGGCCCAACCCAGTACCAGGCTCCTGCTGCCTGGCAAGGGCTACCTGGGCAGGACTTGGCAATGGAGAAGTAAATCCAAAGTACTCTGGAAGAGGAGGGAGATGAAGAAGAGGAGGATGAAGGGGAAGAGGAGAAGGGAGAGGAGGGAAAGGAGGAGGTGGGAGAAGAAGGGCCAGGAACTGGGGATGGGAAACCAGGCTCCAAAATATCCCAAGAAATTTGATTCACAACAGAAGAGACATTTGAGACCATCCTACCCACCACTCCCATTTTACAGAATGGGAACCCAAGACCCCAAGGGGTGTGGTATCTTGTCAGCACTAGCAATTGGTCCCCAGATGGCTGACTTCCAATGGAGTTCACCCCCAATCCCACCTCTCATTTTGACAACTTCAGAACCAGGATGAAGGCCAAGCTGGGGTGGTGATGATGATGATGATGATGGAAAAAGGGATAATGATGGTGACAATGTGATGATGGGGATGATGGCAGTGAGTGTCGATGATGATGATGATGGTGGCAGTCAATGGTGAAGATGCCAGCCCACGTTTCTAAAGTCCTCCAAAGTTTCCACAGCACTACTATCCATGTGAGCTCACAACCACCCTGGGAGGGAGGTGCTGTTCTCATCCTCATTTTACAGAGGAGGAAACAGAGTCACAGAGAGGTTAAATGACGTACCAAAGCTCACACAGTGAATCAGAATCTGAGATGGTAGGTGTGATTGGAAAGTCACCCAAGGAGCCTGAAGCTGCAGTGGAAGTAGTCAGTCATTCACTCAACGACCTTTTTTCAGGCCTGGATTCCTGTTCATAAGAGACAGGCCAGGGGCTCCCGGACCCAAACTTCTCCCTCCCAGGCTTGTTCAGTTCTTCTGATTGGATACGGAGGGAGCTTTCTGCTCGGCTCCACTCCCATCCCTTCCCCCTAAGCAAGTCTGTGTGGAGACACTAGAGAGACGAGCAGAGTCTGTAGCCAGCTGGTCTTGGAACCAGGGAGATGTGGGACCAAATTCTGACTTTGACCCTTGTTGTCTGTGAGCAAATCCCGTAGGGTCTAGGCAAGGTGCAGACTCCCTGCATTGATGGAAGGAGTGCCCACTCTTGGGAGGCCCCAGGACCCGTGAAGGCCTATTCAATCAGGTTGCTACCAAGAGCCGAATAATCCAACCGAACCTCCCACCTCCCCAAAGTTCCAAAAAGAAAACTTCCCCCCAAGAACAAGGACCCTGGCTCCTGCCACTCACCAGTAGCTACAGTTGATTTGGGGGTGGGGAGAAGGAGGGAGCAGGAAGGGAGATGGAGAGACAGAGACAGAGACAGAGACAGAAAGATGCGCCATTGACCCTGACTCCAGGGGGAGGCCAATGAGTCTGACACGAATTCCTTCTAAGCATCCCTAGGAAGAGGCACGGCCTTGAGGCTTCCCTTTCCAGGAGTCCAAGTCACCTTGGCTCAGCTCTCCCGGCTAGGTCATTGCTCTGAGATCATTGTAACTGGTGGACCAACCTGCCCCCAGCTCCAACCTGCTTCTGACCAGACTGAGGCAGCAGAAAGACCAGTGGCCCCTTCCCATCATCCCTGGGAGCCCCCAACCTCCTGTGGCTGATGGTCATCATGGTGTCCCAGAAACCCCAGGGCTCAGACAGCCAAGGCTCTGATGCCCCCTCCCCTTCACCCCTAAGGCTGGCCTTGACCTCCCAGGGAAAGCCTCATCTCCCTTTGTTTAATGTCGATGCATCAAAGACCAGGAGCCAGAACCCTTGGGTTACCAGGTTCAAACTCTGCCACTGGGACACCTTGGGCCAGAACCAGGCCTGCCCTTTCTCCCTGCCATAGTACCCTCCCTGCAAGTACTGAACCAATGCATCAGATGGTGGCAGAGAGCTTTGGAGGGGCTTGTGTCTATGGGGAGAGATGAATGCTGGCCACATGAGATTGGTGATGCACTCAAGGGGCTTTCTGGCCAGTCAGGACTCCAGGGCATGGGACTGGCCGCCTGGCCAGGAGCGAGCCCCTGGAGCCTGGGCTTCTCTCTCACCCTGCTGGCTGTCCAGGAGAGGTCTGCATCAGAGCCGGTCCTCAGGCCCTTGATCCAGGGGCCTCCTTCCTGCCAAGCGCTCTCTGTTCTGACACCCCAGAAGCCAGACTGACTGCCTGGGCTCCCATCCCCAGCATGGGGGAACAGGAAGACAGGCTGTACCCACCTCCCAGCTGGAAAAGCCCAGGCTCCCAGTGAATCCCACTCGGCCTCAGTTTCCAAGGAGACAGCTCCGGCCAATCAGGGGACAGGACAAACAAACCCAAGCAGACTTTCGAAGGGACACCGGCTGCAGGCTTGGAACACTCAGGGCCTGGGTGAGGACTGGCTGGGAATGGGGGAGCCAGCGAGGGGCAAGTCTGGAACCCCAGGTTCCCTGGCTATGGGGTGGAAAGAGTCGCCTGTGGGGGGGAGCCCTGGATCAGGGGTCATGGAAATAGGGCCATGGGCACTCCCTCTCTCTCTTCATCTTTCTGTCTGTCTTTCTGTCTTTGTCTCTGTCTCTGTTCATTTTGGTTTCTCTCTGCCTCCCTTTGTCTCTCCCTCTGTCTCTCTCTGTCTCTGTCTCTCTCTCTCTCTCTCTTTCTCTCTCTCTCTGTCTTTGTCTCTCTCTCTGACTGTTCATTTTGGTTTCTCTCTGTCTGTTTCTGTCTGTCTCTCAGCTATGAGGAATTCAGGCCATGGGGTGCAGCTCCTAATTGCCTAAGAGTCTTTCCCCCCAGGCCTGAGCCCCAGCGTGCCCCACAAGCAGCCTTGCTTGAAACCCCCTGGGGATGGGGGAGCGGCCTCCTAGGGTAGACGGTTCCCTCTGGAACAGCTTCATCATCAGGAAGTTGAACTTTGCACCTCCTGAAAATTGAAGAGCCTCCTCCTTCTGCCCTCTGGGCTGGGCCCTCCTGCTCCCTGCATCAATTAAATACTTGAAAATGTCCCCCAAGTCTTCCTCCCACCCCACCCCAGGCTTCTTGTCCTCAGTTACTTCAGCTCACCCTCTTAATGCAAGGTTCCATCACAGCCGCCCTTCTCCCTCGTTCTGGACCCTCTGCCTCACTTGATGAAGCCGAAGCTTGAATTTCCTTTGGGAGCCATAGCACACTGCTAACTGCTACAGGGTCTGAAGTCCCCCCAAGGACCCCAGATCTTTCTTCCAAAAATTGTTATCTAACTTCCCCCTGGCTAGGACTGGTGGACATTGGAGAGACAGAGAGAGACAGAGAGAGAGAGACAGACAGACAGACACAGAGAGACAGAGAGAGACAGAGACAGAGACAGAGAGAGACAGACAGACAGAGAGAGACAGACAGACAGACACAGAGAGACAGAGACAGAGAGAGACAGACAGAGACAGAGAGAGACAGAGAGAGAGACAGACAGACAAACTGATTATGTGAGTGGGACAGACCCCTGCCCAGCTCAAGTGGGAACCAGGGAGGTTTTCTCTAGCGGTCCTGAGCCCCTGAGGAGCCCATACTGGGCTTCATCTTTTAACTCTCATAAAGCAGGTTCTATGGCCCTAAGAAGCAGTGAGGGGAGAGTTTTGGGGGGCACTCCAAGGCAGGATCTCAGAGCTCTAGGTCGGCCTATGAGGTGGTACATAGGCAGACAGGAGATGATTGAAGGGCTCTCCCAAGAGGATTTCCCAGATACAAGATAGGGGAGTCTTGGTTCCATGGTAATTTGGCTGAAAATGAGCTGAAAGTTTTAGTGGGCCACAAGCTCAATATAAGCCAGCAGTGAGATTTGGCGATCAAAAAGTGAATGAGACTTTGGGGTGCAGGAAGAGAGGGAAAGCTTCCAGAAAGGAGGAGACCTCAGACTCTTTGCCCTGGTCAGGCCGCAGCTAGATATTTGTGCTTAGGCCAGGCCCCCAAGCTTTAAGAAGGTTGTTGACCATCTGGAGACAAAGCCGGAGGGAGGAAAGTGAAGAGAACAAGAAATTTGGAGACCGGGCTACATGTGGACCCATGGAAGGAATGGGAATGGTGGGGGAAGGGGAGAGTCTGGGGTGGAGACAAGTGTCTTCCAGGTACCTGAAGGGTCGTTGTGGGGAAGGGAGCTTAGCTTGGTTGTGCTTGGGCCCAGAAAAATGGGGGGAAGTTACAGGGAGCCAGATATAAGGGAAAACTCGCTGACAGACAGAATCGTCTGAAGAAGGAAGAGATGACCCAGGAAGATGATGGGCTCTGCTTCCTGCGGGCCCATCTGTCAGTGATGCCATCTCATGGGGACCATGGCTACATAGATGGCCTCCAAGGTCCCATCCTAGCCCTGAGAATCTGTAATTCTTGATTCTGAAGATGGAAATGGTGGGACTATTGATGGGAAGGCAAGTGGCTTTCTCTTTAGGTGATGCTCCTGCACAGAATGCTGCCTCAGTTTCCCTAAAAAGTCCCCTAGCCTGGTGGGAAGGAGCTTGAGCCATAGGCTCTTGGGCAGATGGGCAGGGCACCTCTCCAGGTTTCTCAGAGGACAGTAAGTTGGAAGGCAGGATGTGGGGGGGAGGCAGGAGACTCTAGAAACAAAGGAGATGTGAGAAGCTGGTGACAGAGCCCTGAGCCCCTGGAGAGAGAGAGCAGGGCAGCTTCCCCCCCCTTTTTACTAATTAGCAGCTGCCACAATCATCACAGTCAGTGACACCGATGACTGCGCCAAGCTCACGGGGCCTAATTAGCGATGATCGTTTTCCTGAACTTACCTGTACATGCAGACATCGGATAGCGATGTTCCCTGTCTCGTCCTGAACCCCAGAGAGGTGGGAGTTCAGGGGAGTTCAGAGAGTTCAGGGGAGGGCACAAGGGAGGGAACTTAACTAACCTCCCCAGGGTTGAAAGATGAAGAGCCAGGATGGATCTCTGCAGGGCTCCAGGCTGACCCCTCAATTGTACAGATGAGGAAACCAAGGGCCAGTGAAGGACAGGTCAAGGACAGACAGCTAGGCAGCAACTGAGGACAAAATAGACAGGAGCTCGCCCCCCACTGACTTTGGAACCTTCCACTAGGAGACCAAACCTCGAGTGTGGATAGACCAGCCCTCGCATTCCAAGGGACCCCAGGCCTGTTGTGGTCTCTAGACTCATGACAATGCATCCCTGTGCAAGCTGGAGGCAGGCAGGGCCTAAGGGGAGGACAGGAAGGCTAGGGGAACCCCAGATATTGGAGGACCCCTCACCATCAAGTGCCCAGCTCCTGAGAAGCTCTACTGTCGGAGCCTCCAGATTTTGGGACCTGGAGGCTGCAGGAACCACCGTGGAGACAAAGGAGGAAGGAGGAGGACACATGTTCTAGAAGCCCTGTCCTAGGTCCCTCCCAGCACTGACATTCTCCAATCTCCTTGTTCCATCAGCAATGCCTCCTAGTGTCATATTTAGATTTTCCCCTGAGAGTAGGGGGGTCCCATGGAGACCCCAGAGATGGAGGAGAGCTAGAGACCAGCCACCCTATCCTTTCCCCACCCCTAAACTCCCCATCCTTAGGGCATGTTCATCTCCTTGGGAAGGGAGACAGTAATAAGGGATTGGTGGCCTGGGATCTCTGAGCCAGGCAAGCCAGGTGGGCCAGGCCCCAGGAAGGCCCCTGCCCTTTAGTGAGGGAGTAGAAGGTCCTGGTGGATAACCCGGCCAGAGGCCCAGGGCAGAATCCTTGGCAGGAGCCAGGCCCACCCTTTCCAGCCTCACCTCCACCTCGTAAGAGGCCCCGTAGAGACTCTGCTTGCTCGGTTCTCTGTGGCACATGAGAGAAGAGGAGGGATCCTGGGAGAGTGCCCTCAGCAGGCAAAGAGGGAAGAAGCTGGCAGTACCCTGGGCTCTCTCCTCTCCATTCTTGTCTCCCTCACCCAGGAGCCGCCAAGGCATCCCTAACTCTCCCATCACCCCTCCTGTACACCCCAGGTCAGGCCTCAGAATCCCTCAATCCATCTCCCTGTTCCTAGTTTCCCCTCTTTCCAATCCCACTTTCCTCCAACTGCCAAACCAATCTTCCTAAAACTAAGCAGACCTGACCCAGTCATTCTGCGCCTCCAAGACCTCAGTGGCTCCATGGGATTGAACACCCATCCCTGGGCCAGGGTGTGAAGCCCTCCAGCAGCCGGCCCCTTTCCAGTCTCCTGCTCACCGTCCTCCACACACCCCACTGCATCTCCCATCTCTAGACCTTCACCTGCCTCACCCCCTCCTCTCAGGTTCCTCAGCTTCCCTCAAAACCTACACTGGGCCACACTCTGGATGAGGCCTTTCTGCTAAAATTACTTTGTCTTTATGTGTGTGTGGTTTCCCGGCACCCAGCACTTAACAAATGATGACTGACCCTTTGGATGGAAGCTTCTTAAGGGAGAGGTACTGCTGTGCTCTTGGGGGTCCTTATGGCTCCAGAACCTGGCACATAGTAGGCGCTCAGTCCAAATTAGCTTGGAATCACCATAGAGAGGGAGGGCGTTACTCTGGCAGGGCAGGGGTGACAGGGTCAAGGGATGGGGAGGGGAATACACGGAAAATGCTTGGGAAGGGAGATAGTCACATTCCCTCAGTTAGAAAAGTGTAAGCCCTTGCCTCCCTTCAGGGTCTCCCCATCTTACCTGAAAGGCCATTGCAGCCTCTACTCCAGGAACTGGTTGGCGGCAGAGAGCCCCCAGACCCTATAGCCAGGCAGGAAACTTATAGCTACTGCTTACGAGAAAGGGTCCAAGTCTCTGCAGAACCCTGGAAATAACCTCAGGATCAGCCTTTGTCTCTAGAGCTACCAGGGCCAAGGTCAAAGGACTGGCACTCTTACCATCTCCCCGCCCCTGCCGGGGACCCAGGGATGATTGTGAAGCCATCAGGGACCCTAACTTTGCCCAGGGAAGCTGCTGGGCCTGGAAGTTTTCCCAGGGGTTCCTAGAGGAGAGAACAAGACTTTCCTCCCCTTAAATTCCCCTTTCTTTCCCTGGTTCCTATAACCCCGAGGGACTGCTCCTTCCTCCTAGTCTCTAGTCTTAGTCTGGCTGGTCCGTGATAGCCCCAGCTTCTCCCAGGCTGAGATTACTCTCTAAGGGCCTGCGGAATTAGGGAGAATACAGATGTCCGCCACCCTGTCTGGGCAATAACGCTGCTGAGTAACAGGGCCTGTGGACCCCAAAACAAAAGGCTGAGGCAGCCAAGAACAAAAGGCAGCTAGGCCTGGAGGCAAGGAAGACCTGAGTACAAATCTGGCCTCAGACACTTACTAGCTGACCCTGGGCAAGTCACTTCACTCTGTTTCCCTCAGTTTAAGTATCTGGAAAAGGAGCTGGAGAAGAAAAGGACAAACCATTCCGGTATCTCTGCCAAGAAAACCCGTTACAGTCACAAAGAGCTGAAAAACGAAGAAGAGGCCATTTCAAAGTAGAGGCATCGTGGTACAGTGAATAGAGCGCCAAAGTCTTGAAGATCTGGGTTCAAATCCTGCTTCAGATACATGCTAGTTGAGTGATTTGGGACAGCTCATGGAACCCCTTTGTGCCTCAGTTTCCCTACCTGTAAAGTGTGGTCTTTCTCAGTTCTAAATCTATGTTTTGTTGGTTTTTTAAGGCAATGGCTTGCCCAAGGTCACACAGTTGGGTAATTATTAAGTGTCTGAGGCTGGATTTGAACTCAGGTCCTCCTGATTTCAGGGCCAGTGCTCTATCCATCCAGTCACCTAGCTACCCACAGGTTACCTTGCTGTCGGCGAGGGAGGTTGTGGAAGCCTGACAACTCTGAGCCAGGATGTACATTGGGTCCTCTTTGTAGCCCCACACTCCCTATTTTCAGAGGTGGAAACTGAGGCGAACCAGCTCAGGCCTTCTGAATCTCAGAGCAGGGTTCTTTCCACCATCCCCATCTCCCTTGGGGTGACCACCTTCTGCCATGGGTGAGGCCTGCTGACAAAAGATGTCCTTAGACCTCCTCCAGTCTAGTCCTGGGCTAAACGCAGCCTGTTCTGCTCCCGGGACTGACCTGGCCACAGTGTCTGAGCACCTTCTGGGAGCAGCTGGACAAGCTTCTGGATGTTTCTAAGAAACCACTAGACACAACTTTCAGGAAGCCTGGAGAAAAACTTCCCAGGAGTGGGGCACAGTAGCAGAGCAGAGGGAGTATTGTCTATCTGTTCCTTGAGAAACATAAAGCTGGCAAAGAAAGCTCAGTTGGGGCAAATCCGTGCCAACTCCATCTCTTGATGCCATCCTCCCAATGTTTCTGAACCCCAGCTGGAGGCACGGATCGGTTGGGCACCTGCAGGGGAGGAGCAGCCAAAGAGGGAGGACCCAGGAGCCCCAGCCCCCAAGGGATGGAGAAGCTGAGCAGGATCCAAAGAGAAAACCTGGAGCTCAAGGCAAACGGGGAGACAGGACAAAGAGTGGGCCGTCTGTGGCCTGAAGGAAAAAATTCTGAGAGAGTGAGACAAAGGAAGGTATTTTCTGTAGGGGAGTGTACCACATGCTGGAAAGAAGCCGGGGTCTTTGGATTTGAGACTAGGGACCATAGGAAGCCACTGAAGGAATGATAGGGTCAGTCTGGACAGAGGACAGATTGGAGTGAGAGGAAAACCAACAGAGAGGCTCATGGTCCAGGGCAGAAGGGTGCAGATGAGATAAGGGCTGTAGAGGCGGAACAGCCAAGCCTTGGTTGGCATGGAGAAAGGGTGAGACCAAGAGAAGAGGTGAGGGTGACTCCAAGGTCCCACTCCTGGGCAGCTGGGAGGCTGGAAATGTCCTCAGTAGAAAGGGCAGTTAGAAAGAGGGGAGCATTGAGGCCAGAGATGAAGGCTACCCATCAGTGCTCTCACTGCCTGCCTGGCCTCTCACCTCCTCTGATAATGCCTGTCCTTGTTCATGACTTTTATACCAGTTATTTTATTTTATTTTTCCAATTCATGCAAAGGTAGCATTCTACATTCGTCCTTTTGCAAGCTTTTGGGTTCCACATTTTTCTACCACCCCCCCATGGCGGTGAAAAGTCTGGCAAAAGTTGTGCTTGTACAGTCATGTTTAACTTATTTCCATTAGACATGTTGTGAAAGAGGAATTAGAACTAAGGAGAAAAACATGAGAAAGAAAAAAGAAGTATAAAAGAAATATTAAAACGTGACTACGGTCTGCTTTGCTCTGGAGTCAGACTCCATACGTGAACGGTGTTTTCCATCACAAGTCTTTTAGGATTGCCCCGGTCATTGAACTGCTGAGAGGAGCACGTCTGCCATACTCGATCATCTCACGATGTTGCTAGTACACCAGTTCTTCCAGTCACTGGAACACCTCACTGTGGCCCCTTCCCTCCCACCCTGAATTTGTCCATGGTCTTCTGGCTCGGGGTCCCGTCCATTCTCCTGAGATCTCCTAATCCACAGTTATGTGGCATTGTAGGGAGAAGCCTGGAGGGGAAGACATGATCCTCTTGTGGGAGGTACTTGAGCTGGCCCAGGAGAGTGAGCGCTTAGCGTGTAGAGTCTGTAGGAAGAAGCCTGGGTGGAGGCAGGTAACTCCACATGAAGCCAATGGGCTAAAAGGAAGGATGAGCTGAAAAGAGAGCAAGGGAGAATCTGCTGACATTAGGAAAAGCCCGTCACAAATAAAAGATGAGATAGTCGTGGATAGGCAAATTCAGTGGAGGAGGTTGGGAGGAGGGAGATCTAAGGGCTTAGTGGCCAGCAGGCTCCCTGTGAGGCCATAGGGTCCCAGGAGAGTCAAGAGAGCCAGAGCAGCCTCAGGCTGAGGCCTCAGAGTGCTAGGAAGGGCTCAGCCCTCTGTCTTCTGCTCTCTGCCCCCTTCAGACCACTCCTGGAGCCCTCCAACCTCACCCCATTTAGTACTGGGAGATATAGGGAGACTATTGATAAGCTGGACAGCCTCCAGAGAAGGCAGGCCAGAACAGGAAGCATAGGAGACGTGCCCCACAAGCAGTGGTCAAAGGGGTATTCGTTTCAAGGACCAGGAACTGAAGAGAGATCGAGGGCAAGTGGGATCCTTGGTGGGTCAGGGGCACCCGGAAGAACCCAGACTCTCTCAAGTCTGGAGGACTGAGGAGCCAGTGCTGAGGAGGAGTCTCTTTTCACCACCCCTGAGAAGCAGCCAACAGGACCATCTAATAGAAAGACAATGTCCATGGCTTCACTAAATTATTAGGGAATTCAGTAAACCAAAATCTAGGTGGCAAAGTGGATCGATCGCTGGCCTTGGAGTCAGGAAAGGAGTTCAAATTCAGCCTCAGTCACTTACCACTTCCTAGCTGTGTGACCTTGGGCAAGTCACTTAACTGGATTACCTCATATCTAGGGCCATCTCCAGTCATTCTGACCCATATCTGGCCACTGCACCCGGATGACTCTGGAGGAGAAAGTGAGACTGGTGACTTAGCACCCCCCCACACACACACACACACAATCTAATCCGATCCATGTGCTTGTCATGGCATCACCTCCCTGATGTCATAGTCTTCTTTGAGAATGAAGGACAAACATTATTATTAAACCAAGATCTGGTCCCAGATGAGACAACAAGTCAAGGGCAGAAATGATGGAGTCATTCGATGGGTGACTCAGAGTAATCATGAGCAGCTATTATTGCATTTATGGAAATGAATGAGAGGTCATTGAGTCTTCAAGCTAGAGCTGGAAATGACCTCAGAGGCCATGAGTCCAAAGCTCTTCCCTTCACAACTGGAGATACTGATGCACCCAGAGGTCCTCAATGACTTGTCCATGCCACCCACTCCAGGTCTTCCTGACTCCCGGTCCAGTGCCCGATCCACTGCACCACAGGAGCAAGTCACTTTGCCTCAGTTTCCAGTCCTGTACAATGATGGGTAGATCAACCCTAGATCTAGAATCTTAAAAACTGAACCAAGAAACTATATGTCCTGGCTCCCACTCCCTGGGCTTTCCTCATTAGAAAAATTAAATTAGCGGAAGACTAACTAATCCTCTTTCTCCTGGGGCCCTGGTTCTGTTAACTGGTTGCATAGAAATGCCCGTCAAAGATCTAAAGGCCTAGCCTGAGAGGGAACCATTTTGGTATATTTCTGATTTCATGATTCCATTATGGGAGTCACTAAATTGGTTTAAATCAACCCATTTTGGTACCCTGTGGACAGATTACCATTTAAATGCATTCCCAGACATGTTACACATTACAAAATACTGAGAAAAATCTCTCAAAGTAGAGAGAAAGGTTTATAGGTTGCTTGTCTCATCTTTCCTTCCCAGCTTCCTTTTTTCTTTCTTTCCTCTGTCCTCTCTCTCCTTTTCTCCCCTCCTCCTTCCTTCCCTTCCTCCCTTCTTTCCTTCCCTCTACACATATTTAAGCATCTGCTGCATGCAGAGCCCTGTGTTAGGCTATCTTAAAAGGGAGACTAAGGAGGTGCTGTCCCAGACCATGCCCTTAGGGACTTCCCAGGCTAGTGAAGAGAAAGGGGAGAAAGAAGAGGAAAAAAGGGGGGAGGTTCTAACATCCCACAACTCTCCTGCTTCCTGGTCCAAACCCTGTGAGAAATGTTTACTTCTCATGGTGCCATATAGACTGGAATTCTTGCAATGCCCCACTGGCTGCTCCCCCCAGGTGGGTGGAGACCCTTGGGCAAGTCAAGGTCCATCATTAGAACAATGGATGGGAATTAGGGGACCCTTTCCTGCAGAGGTGGAGGACTGTCCCAGAGCTGTTGTGCCATCCCCTGCCACCTCCAGAGCTCCTGACCACTCTCCTCTGCCCCTGCCAGGGGTAGGGACTGGGGGGGGGGGGGAGATTGTCCCAACATGGAGCCCTTTCTGGAAGCATGGGGCCCAGCTCAGGAATAAACACTGGGCCTGGGGAAGTTTACTCAACAGTTTATTCAGGGAACATGATGTGGCTGGGCTCTGCCTCTCAGGCCCTCCCTCCTCCTGCTTCTGGACACACTGTTCTACTGCTGCCATCAAGAAGTCTAAACATTCTGATGATAAACAGCCTCATTCTGCCGAGTCCCAAAGAACAGGGAGCAGCCCAGGGCCTGCCGAGGAGCACATTGGCCCTCCCAAGCCGGGAGAGCCCTTCTCCCTGGCTGCTGTTGACGTGCCAGTTTCCTTTCAGATGGATGGAGGACCTGTCAAAAGAGGGGCCAGGAACCCTGGCCCTCCTCAGGGTCTGGGGGCCACTAAGGCAGACAAGGAAGGAAGCTTCCTCCACGTCTTCTGCTCATGGCAGCTGTGCCCTTTGGCCTTCCACTGATAGGGTTCCTCCCAGCCTCCTCCCTGAATCCGGCATGTTCTCCCAGGCCCTCTTCTCTTCTTGGACCCACCCCCTCCAATGCCTGATATTCAGGAGATGGAATCTCAGGGCTAGGAGGGACCTTGGGGAGTATTCACCCCAGAACCTCATTCCTGCCCTTCTCTCCCTGCTGAAGGGTCATCCAACCTTTGACAGGAAACTCAATTCCTACAGAAGTGACCTGGATTATACCAGGGCAGCCCCAGTTATCAGCAAGTCCTGACCCTGAATTTCAATCTGACCAGGACAAGGGGACCTTGCAACCATCATCTCCTTAGTCTTAGACCCAACCACTCTGTGTGTGTGTGTGTGTGTGTGTGTGTGTGTGTGTGTGTGTGTGTGTGTATGTGCATGTGTTTAGTTTTGGTTTTGCAAGGCAATGGAGTTAAGGGACTTACCCAAGGTCACACACCTAGTAAGTATCAAGTGTCTGACATCGGACCCCAACCATTCTTAATGAAGCTTCAAAGAACATTCCCTGTGCCCTGGTTAGCACTGCTAATGAGGCAGCTAGGTGGCAAGGATAGAGAGTAGGGCCTGGGGACTTGAGTTCAAATTCAACACAGACATTCACTAGCTGAATGAGTCCTTTAACCTGTATCTGCCTCATTTTCCCTGCCTGTCAAATAAGGAGGCTATCCTGCCTCCCAGGGTTGTTGTAAAGCATCTTGCAAATATCAAAATTCTATAAATGCCAACTGCTACTACTGTCACATTTTCCTTTCATCCAGTGCATTATCCACCCCCTCCCAGTTCTGTGTTATCTGCTAATTCAACTTCTGTGCCATCTAGGTCTTTATTCACGTGTATGATTACAAAAACCAAATTGAACAGCTCAGATCCAGCCCAGATTCCTGGGGTCCTCCACTGGAAACCGCTCGCCTAATTGTTGCTAAACTACCAACGACTGTTTTTGAGTCCAGCCATCCACCAGCTTGAGTTGGATGTCTGTCCAAGAACAGCCCAGAAGTGTTGGTCAAAGGCATTGCTGACAATTAGGAGCACAAGGAATAGTTTACTTTCAGATCTATGGAGAGGGGAGGACTTTATGACCAAACAAGAGAACATAATAAAATGTAAAATGGGTAATTTTTGATTACATGAAATTAAAAAGGTTTTTATTAAAACAACTCTGAGGTATCACCCACACCCATCAGATTGACTAAGAGAAATGATAAGTGTTGGAAGTGATGGAGGAAAACCAGGACACTAATGCATGGTTGGTGGAGTTGTGAACTGAACCAACCATTCTGGAGAGTAATTTGAAACTATTCCCAAAGGGCTATAAAACTGTGCATACACTTTGATGCAGCAATTCTACTACTGGGTTTGTATCCCCAAGAGATTATAAAAAAGGAGGAAAGGACCACATAGACAAAAATATTCAGCTTTTTTGTGATTGCAAAGAATTAAAAATTAAGGAGATGCTCATCAGGTGAGGAATGGCTGAACAAATTGTGTTGCACTATTAAAATGGGATATTATTGTTCTATAAAAAAAATTATGAGAAGCCAGATTTCAGAAAAACCTGGAAAGATTTGCATGAACTGATGCTGAGAGATGAGAGCAGAACCGGGAGAGCATTGTCCACACCAACAGCAACATTGTGAGATCATCAACTGTGATGGCCCTGCAGCCCCTCTCAGCAGCTCAGTGATCCAGGACAATTAGGAAGTCAGAATGCGGACCAAGACATATTGTTCTCACTTTTTAAAACGTGCTTAGGTTTTTTCCCTAATGGTTTCCCCCCTTTAGTTCTGATTCTTCTTTCCCAACTAATATGGAAATCTGTTATATAGGATTGGATGTGGACGGCCTTTCTGTCATGGGGAAGGGGAAGGGAAGGAAAAGAGGTTGAAAAATGTGGGAGAAAGGCTTACAAAAGAGTAATGTAATTGGAAAAATAAAATAAACCAAAAACAATTTTTTCAAAAGCTTTGCTGAGAGAAGTTAAGTGGTGCAGTGGATAGAGCATGGCCCTGGAGTCAGGAGGACTTGAGTTCAAATCTGACCTCAGACCCTCAATCATAATTACCTAGTTGTGTGAACTTGGGCAAGTCACTTAACCCCATTGCCTTGCAAACCCCTCCCCCCACCAAATACATTCTAGAATATGGCCAAGAATGGAAGCCGAGCTCCTTGAAGGACAGATGGACTCTGTCTCTTCTCCAACCTCAAATCCCTTGGCATCAACCAAACTGTGTTTGATATCAGAAACCATGACAGTGGTGATGACATTAGAAGGACACTCTTTGCTGCTGCCCCCTAAGAGCCAGGAGACCTTTCCACCTGTCCTGGCGCTGCGCCCTCCCTCTACTATGTGGTATCTCCTCCATCAGGACAGGAACTCTGGGAGAGCCGGGGTTGCCTGGCTTTTCTTTTCTAAGCCCCAGCCTTTAGCATAGTGAGAGTAAACCCTCCATAAATGCTTTTTTCACCCATCTGTTCATTCATTCCTAATCCCAGTCCTCCTTCCAGGCTCAGCTCAGATGCCCTCGCCCTTGGACCCTTCCCTGATTTTTCTCTTCCTCCCCAATTCAATCTGTATTTATTTCTTTGTGTCCATGTTAGGGACACTTGAGAGAATGGCCTGGGTCTTTCTTCTTTATGTGCATAATCAATCTGTTTGATTAAATGATGCTCATCTCCTTACCTATCCTGGGTCTTTTTTTTTTAATTAATAAGACACTCCCCCCCACCTGTTGCAGTCAGAGGTATTGGGGATGCCTTGGAGAGCAATCTTGCATTGGATCTCCAGTCCATCTGGCCT